>NW_026057584.1:62517540-62579988 GCF_023721935.1 Panthera uncia | reverse complement strand
CTGTCCCAAAAATAAATTAAAAAAAAAAAAGTTGAAAAAAAAAATTTAAAAAAAAAATGAATAAATGTTAAAAAAATTTTTTTAAGTGTCTGACTTTGGCTCAGGTCATGATCTTGCAGTTCACAAGTTTGAACCCCACATCAGGCTCTGTGCTGACAGCTCAGAGGCTCCCTGACAGCTCAGAGCCTGGAGACTGATGTGGATTCTGTGTCTCTCTCTGTCTCTGCCCATCCCCTGCTCATTCTCTTTCTCTCTCTCTCTCTATCTCTCTCTTTCTCTCTCTCTCTCTCTCTCTCAAAAATAAATAAAATATTAAAAAAAATTTTTTTAATAAAAAAAAAAGAGCAGCCTCCTCAGATATAGGGACTCCACTCTCACTTGTTCATCACTATCTTTTAGGATATTGAATAAGAGAACTTACTAAGAATTTTTCCATCAATATTAAATAACAACAGCCTTTTAAAATCTGTCATCCCTAAGAGGAAGTTAGAGTAGAACTCTCTAATTGGGTGTCATCTTTTGAATGAAAAGACATGTAATTATAGAGAAGAGAATACTGCCAGATAAGGAATGGTAGTACAGGAGGAAGCCAGCAAGCAAGAATCAATGGATACCCAAGGAGTATAGAGGAAAAAGTAGGTTAAAATAGAAGTGTACTCTTCTGAATAGTAAGGTATTTTGGACAGGCATATGTCACAGGAATCTCTCTATCCTTTGATATAACTAGTTACATCGCACTGGGAGCATAAGGTCTTGATCAACATGTATTACATGAATGATTGCCAAAGTCACACAAAAATATCTGACATTTGGGTTGCAAAGCTAACAATCTCTGAAATGAGGTCACCGTAACATAACATGAACCATTAAATAAGGCTTTGTTTAACTGTGTAGACAGGCACTATCTTCCACCTGCTCCTACTTATCCACAGTGACAATATGTAAGAATAAGGGCTCTGGGTTCCAATCTTGGTTTCACCACTTAGTAAGTGGATGGCTTTGGGCACCTGTCTTTGCCTTGGTCTTTTATCCATAAATTCAGATTGTTAATGAAGTGGGTAAATTAATACCTGTAAAACACTTAGGATAGTGTCAGACATGTAGCAAGCACTCCAAAAAATTTACCCATAATTATTTTAGCTCATTCTTGCAACTTCACTACCCATTCATGCATGTAACTGAGCCATTCCTCTGCCTTTAACCTATTTGGTCATGCTTGTATATAGAGTCCTCAAAAGAATGGGACCTGGAATGAGAAAGGTTGTGTCCACAGGACAAGCAGTCATGGGCATTTTTCAGCAGTCTGGTCCTTCTTTGGTTGAGCCCATTTTTCCTTCATTCATCAGGAACAAGACCGATGAATGTCTCGGCTTGACATGTGATGTTCTTTCCACCATAGTCCATGCCGCCTCCCTGAGTTGGGAAACCACTCCCCTCTTCAAAGAGGCCCTTTTGTGTGATCAAGGCTGTTTTCACCGTGCTGTGGCCTCAGACAGCTTTCTTTTGTGTTGTTTAAACGCAGAATGGCAGTCCACTAACATAATGTCAAAAACTTTGCCTTATCTTTTTGTAAAAGCTACTGTATCAAATCTGTCCTAAAAATAGCAGAATGACACATTCTGTATATACAGGGGATTCTCACAGGGTAACCAAGTGTCTAAGTTAACGTTAGAAAGGTTAAAGAGACTGATGCAGGATCAGCTACTCTCAAATGCATTGGGAATCATCAGTGTTGGGGGTCAGCGAGGCAGAGGAAAGGGAAGAGTCAAATGGAGAGAAACAGCATTGCTAAGCCACTTGTTTTAATAGAGATAGCAATTTTTTATTCCCTCCATGGGATTTTTGATGGAGCCTGGGGAAAGGCTGGCAATACCAGGGACATGGTGATGAGCTGAATGCCCCTTCTTAGCTTTAGAGTCCATGGGGCATTTATCCATTTGTTCAACTTATATTTATTTATTTAGCCCTATTCTAGATACTAGGTATAAAGCAATAAACAAGGGAGACAAAAATTCCTGCCCTCATGAAATTGACATCTTAAAGAAAGGAAGACAAAAGTAAATAAATAAATAAGTTACATACATTGTGTCAGATGGTTATAAGTGCAATGAAGAGAGTTAATCAAGAAAAATCTGAAGACCACACTGATAAGGTGACCTATGAGCAAAGACCTATAGGAAGCAAGGAGTGTGAGTCATGCACAATTTGAGGGAAGAGCGCTCAGAGAGAAAGCAAATTTAAAAGCCTTAAGGTACACACTATGTTGGGGGTGGGGGGGGGGAGGAAGCAAGGATTATCACCATGCCTAGAGCATTGTGAGAGGGGGAGAGGAGAAAGGGTTTTCTACATTCACTCAGCTCTTTTGGGGTCCACTTCACTTATAGAAAGGCACCTTGCCCAAGGTCATGCCCTTATGAGGGTAGGCCACATCTAGTAACTAAAAAAGGTCATTGCAGCCTGCCATAGAACACTCTCACAGTCAAGTCTTGCTCCAGAGCTCCCCACTAGGTTGACTGAGGCCGTCTCAGAGTGTTTAACTTCTGCCATTCCTGCTTCCTCATTTCTCTTCAAGGGCAATGATCTTAATAAACATCTTTTACCCCAAACTCCATCTTAGTGTCTGTTTCTAGACAACTCAACTTGTGTGTGACAGAAGCCATTGGAGCTTTTGAGCAGTAGTAACATGATCTGACTGATATTCTAAATAGGTGTCAAGAGTAGACAGAAGAGGGACAAAAGGGAAGCAGAATGATCAGTAAGGAAGCTATTGCAATAATCTCGGTAAGAGTTGACTATGATGTGGATCAGTGTGGTAGCATTAAACATGGTAAAAAGTGATTGGATTCTAGATACATTTTGAAGATTAAAACAATGGGATTTTCTGATGGATTGAATGTAAGATATAAAAGAAAAAGGAATCCGGGCAAGGATGGTCCAGCCATTTACTAAGATGGAAAAGCCTATGTGGAAAGCAGGTTTAGGGCATTAGAGAAGATCAGAGTTATGGTATTGGTCTAGATTTGGATCAGATTCACAAATTTGGAAGTTGTCAACATATAGATGGTAAAGCCATGAGACAGGATGAGTCTCCAAAGACGTAGCATAGGCAGAGATGAAAAGTAGTCAGTCAGGTAGATGGGCAGGAATAAAATAGCAAGGAAGAAGGAAACCAGGAGAATTTGGTTTCTTGGAAGCCAGATGACGTGTTTCATGGAGGAAAGCAGGATACACAGTGTCAGATGCCTCTGATAGTTAAACAAAACAAGAGCTGAGAGTGGATTATTGGATTTAATAGCATGGAGGTCATTAGTGACCTTGGCAAAAGAAGTATCTACCAAGGGTGGGAGCAAAAACTTGAAAGGCATGGATTTGAGAAAAATTGGAGAAAAATTACAGTGGGTATAGACAAATCTGGGAAGGAATTTTGCCATAAAGAGGAACAGAGAAAATAGGAACAGAAATGTGGGGAAAGAGAGTAGACAATTAATTAGTGAGAGGTTAAGACAGAATTCAATGTAGGACATGAATGAACTGTTTGAACTTAAAGAGCATGGAAAGTTCATCCAGTGTAACCAGAGGGAAGACAGAATATACAGACAGGATGTATGCAGGTGATGATGGCTGAGTTATGGGAGCTTGTTGAGTTCTCTTCTGACTGCTTCTATTTTCACATTTATAAGAAGCAATGTCATCTGAGCAGGTGGTGTCGGAAGTTTGAGGAAAGAGGAGATATAAGGAAGTAGGAAAGTGAATGGCCTCACCAGACAGCAGGTCTGAGGTTGAGATTAGTTTCACAAATTTATAATGAGATCAGTCAACCTAGTTTTGTGTTTTCTCTTGCCACATTTAGCTACAGCAATGCAGATGTGGAGCATTAGATTTAACCAGGACTGAGCTTTGGCAGAGCACAAGAGAGCAAGACAACGGGACAGGGGGGCCCGACTGCTGGCGGTATAGGCAAGGAAGTAATGTTAATGAAGAGTCATAACAATATAAGATGAGGAAGTAAATAAACAAGGGATTTGAGGGACAGTGTACACGTGGTAGGATCACCGACTCTAAGTCCCAGTGGGGTCAACAAAGAATTGAGCCTAGGCTATAAAAGAAATGAGCTACAAGGTTTTCCAATACTCCCATTCCAACCATGGAATTGATGGCTGCTTTAGATGCCAGTGGGCTCTGTCAGGATGCTCTGACATAAATTGGAGGAGAGAGATTACAGTGGTTATAGAGAAATCTGCCTAATTTGGGTAAGAAAGGATTAGAGGATCCATCCAACGGTTGCTCAGCTTAAAGAATCAAAGGTTCTGAAAGGGGGAGGAAGGACTTCAATTGTGTCCAGGGACAGAGCAAAGAATACAATTAAGACACAAACAGTAGCTCTAGGGAGGGAGGGTCATATTAGGCAGGATAGGAGATGGCCAGAAATGGGGGCAGCACTAGATATAAAAGAGTAGTTTTCCTTCTTACTGTAGCTACTTTGTAACATCCCCATTCAAAAGAAAGTATGGATTTAACAGTGTATTTAACTGCCTGCTAGAAGGAATTTACAGTGGCATGTTAGTATACCTTTAGCTACAAAACTAAAAATGAGAGATTACCTAGATCAGCTGTTTCCAAATTGTCTGACCCTCAGAATCAACTGGAAACTCTTTAAAAACAGATGCCCATACTCCTGATTTAGTAAGATTGGGTTTTTGCCTAAGAATCTATACACTTTTTAAAGCTCCCCAGGTGACTTTGATGATAATGCCAAGTTAGGGGAACTGGCTGACTTCTATCTAGGGTTCCTAAAAATTATAACATTCTTTAAGTTGTGGTGAAATAGTGCTTTTGAGAACATAAGCAAACTCTCAATGTTGAATTCACCCTAGATATGATCAAGAAAACATGCAGCCCCATTTGCTCTGGCAGCTATAATATAACAATAGGGGAAGCTGGACTGAAAACAAAGCTGAAACCTAGAAGAGAGTAGAGTCAAGAAAAACACAAAGAAAGAGAACTGGAGCCCTGACTGCACCTCACCTGAACCCCACTCGGCCTCAGAATTTTCTTACACAAGCCAATAAATACCCTTTATTGTTTAAGCCGGTTTGAGGTGGGTTTTCAGTTTCTTGTTTCTCACAACAAAAAGTATCCTCCACACCCTTCCTTCCCCATATCAAAATTAAACCAGTGTGGCAGCACATGTTAGCATTTTCTCCTCTTCTTTAGTGAGATTATAATGTGCATAGGATTGATATATTTCATATTTTAGAAAAACCCTTCCATTCTTCAGTTCAACTTTGAGGATTTCCCTAATGAAATAAATTATTTTGCTTTTTCAGCCTTTACACAAAAAAGCTTCTCCTTGCTAATGAAATAAAAACAAAAAATTGGGCCCAAAGAGACAATCAAATCTCTGACACTATAGGACAGGATGTTTTTATATAAGAATCCAAGAAAGTCTAGCATAACAGAACTGGCTATTGTCTTCTTCCCCTTGTTCACATTTAACACCTATAGGAACGTCAAAAGTAGATAGGTTTTCATTTAATGTCAATCAGTAGATTAGTGAGTAAAGGCTTCTGTTCAAAGTTACTAAGAAAGAATCTTCATGTGTTATTGACCGATAGTACATACACTTAAAGGAGACCTCTGGTATTGCTTACAAACTTGGATCTCAAGATCTGGACAATAAACAAGCCATTGTATCCATGGTAACAGTGGCTTAACTTTTCAATGCACAGAATGGTAATTACATTTCCTCCTTTCATTCATTTCTCCCTGTTCCCAATAACCTTGGGGGTCAGGCATGACCTGAGGGCTAATGACTAAAAGCATAGAGCTTTCATCATGAAACTTCACATTGTGTAACCCGTCACCTTTCTTAGAGAGACTTCTTATTTCCTTGCATTGGGTTTTGGCACTGTACTAAGTCAGAAGTACCCTTATATAAAAGTTAACCATCTTAATTTTGGAATGATAATGTTTCTAGTTTCTCAGCACATGCTTTAGAAATAAGACTTAAAGACCAGCAAAATAACCATTGGCATAGAGCGCATATATTTGACATTCCGAATCAATCCAGGGAGGTGTGAAAGACACCTGCTCTACCATTATTGAAGAAGTTCTTAGGTTAAATGCTAAGGACTCTTGGATTTGCACCAGGATGTATTGTCTCCATAGAAGCTTTTTTTTTTTCTAATTAGATGCTTTTATTTATTTATTTGGGGGGGGAGGGAGGGACAGAGAGAAAGGGAGAAAGAGAATCCCAAGCAGGATCAGCACAGAGCCCGACACAAACCATAAGATCATGACCTGAGCCGAAAACAAGAGTCTGACGCTCAACCGAATAAGCCACCCAGGCACCCCTCCAAAGAAGCATTTTAATGTCTCCAAACCTCCTCTCTTCTTTCTTTCCACCCCATTCTCATAGCCAAGGCCTACTGCCTGGAAAAGCAGCAAAGTCTTAGAAATATAAGCAAGAAAGCAGAGTTAGCTGGGAAAGGAGAAAGGACGTAGGATTCACTGAAAAATGAATCATATAATGGACTCAAGAGCTCCTGTACTCTGCTCTCTCAGCTCACTTTTCAGAACTTTCCTATCCATCACAAAGATCTGTTCCATATAAGAAGCCTTTAGGCTACACATAAATCTTCTAGAAGTCCTTCTTTCTCCTGTTCTCCTAAACTTAAAATTGCAACATGATCACATGAACATAAAACTTCATCCCTTTTGCTTTAATACTTCCAATACGTTTCCCCCCTTCAATTCATTGAGTTTTTCCAGCACTGACTGCTCTTGAGAAATTTCTTCAGCCTTTTAAGTCTGTCTTCATGAATAAAACAAAAATAGCATCAGCTGGTTTTACCTGATAAAGTGTCCTAGACAGATTTGGTTTTTGCAGCAGCCCAGCCTCTGTTCACGTGGGAGCCCTATCCAAATTTCCCTCTATGGTCGACCTTAGTCCATGACTGCAGGAACCAAGCATATGACCCAAAGCCTAAGCCATGGGCACATTTCATGCCAGGTACAATGACTGGTTCTGCAATGAGTCTGTGACTTAAGCAGAGCCCAAGAGGCAACTTACACTTTTAAGACAAGACAAAAACTCTTGCTTTTTCCCAGAAAGAACGTGGCTCCAAGAGCCACTGACAGCCATCCTAAGACACTAAAGAACATGATTGAGAACAGTCTTCTCAGAGTCAGAAGATAGAGAAACCAGATTAGCTTGACATAGGCTGAGCCTCCACTTTATATTAGGCTGAGCAAAATATAAAATTTTATGTTAGGTTGAGTCTTTCTTAGAAAAACAGCAATCCCATATGGTTCAACCTAATAGTTATATCTTTACAATTATGTATTGAAATAAATTTCCTTTTTTGTCTCCAGGAAGTTTAATTTAGATTTCTGTCATTTACAAATATGAATCTAGACTAACATTTAAAGTTGTAGCCACTAAGGGTGCCTGGGTGGCTCAGTTGGTTTGTGGAGCCCTGCATAGGGCTCTGTGCTGACACTGAGGAGCCTGCTTGGGATTCTCTCTCCCTCTCTCTCTGCCCTCCCCTGCTCACCTTCTCTCTCCCTCTCTCCCTCCCTCTCACAAAAATAAACTTAAAAAAAAATGACCTAACAATTACCTTCAACTAAGAATAAATACCTATTCTGTACTATGAAATCCATAAACCTTAGTAACACGTTTCGATGGCCCAAGATTTTGAAAAATGGATCCAGAGATACGGTCTTTGAAAGGTGGGGCACTAACGTGGCATAAGTTCTGAACCAAGCTGGACATGACACATGGTTGTATTAACCTATCCTCTTAGACTTGAGATTCCTCTTAGACCCGGGATATGTGACCCACCCTATATCTAAAAATGATCAATTAGGGGCGCCTGGGTGGCTCAGTCAGTTGGACATCTGACTTTGGCTCAGGTCATGACCTCATGGTTCTTGGGTTCAAGCCCCAAGTTGGGCTCTGTGTTGACAGCTCGGAGCCTGGAGCCTGGAGCCTGCTTCGGATTCTGTGTGTGTCTCTCTCTCTGTCCCTCCCCTGCTCACACTCTGTCTCTCCCTCTGTCTCAAAAATAAATAAATATTTAAAAAAATTAAAAATGATCAATTAGGAAGACACAAAGAGGAGAGCTGGTTCTATCCTGGGCCACAGGCCCTTAGGCTAAGGGCTTAACCTCCCTCCCTTTCCCTCCTGTCAGTCCCCCTTTCTTCCCTCCAGGTTTAGTTACTTTTCTATAAAATAATGCAAGTAGACCAGCTGATAGCTAAGGTTTCCCCCATCTATAAAAGTCTAACTTTCTATTAGAACAGGACAGGCACAAGACTGAAGGGAGTTTGAGCAGAAGCCCTATACTATAAAAACTGGCTAGGAAGAACTTCAAGCAGAGAAAAAGAAGCCAACTGCTGTGAAATTAAAGCAGCAGCAGTATCAGAGATGTGACAGAACCAAAATATTGCCTGTTTGTTACTGGGCCCATAATCCTTTTAAATACATAAACTTCACCTGAAAGTGTAATTGTCATAAAGCTGATACTAACTATAAAAGGCATAACCCAGCTTCTATTGAATGAAAGAATATAACTTGAAGACCAATACCATTTTCTCAAAAAAACTTTCAGTCATGTACTGGGATCTGGGAATTCCTCAAAGAAATGTTACTTGAAAATGCCTAAGGCTTCCTTATGTGCACTTGGAAATTAGAAATACGAATAGAAAACAAAAAAAGAAATGTTACTTTTAGTGTTGGTCAATATAATAATAGCTGTAGTTATGATCTTTGTCTATATGCCTTACATATTCAGCCCTTTTATCTCTTTATGTTAATGAAATGTCATGGAGTAGATTCTCTTATCATATCAATTTTGCAGATAAGCAATCTGAGCCATGAAAGTTTAGTGACTTCCCCAATGTCACACAGCTAGAAAGTGGTAAAGCCATTGCTAGAACCCAGACAGCCTGACTCCAGAGTTCAGGCTCTCCCAATATTTCTTAACAGCATTCTACAAAACATGAAGAAAATACAAATAATTTTAGCTATAGATGTGTTATAATATTTTTAAAGACTAACCATAAAATACTCAGAGGTCTTTTCCAATTTCTAATGATGCAAACTTTGCAGGAAGATCTTACCTAAAGTGTGTGCTCAAATAAGGATCTTTACAATGTCATACTTTACTTCACCTGATAAGTCAATACGACAGGAATCTAGAAATCTCCTTAACCTTACAGGAAGGTTACCTAGAGGTCAGGTGATAGAAACCTGAAAAGAATTTCTGAAAAAATATCCAGAGTTACGGTGCAAAGTGGCAAAGACTTGTAAAATACCACTCAGCTTCTTTAGTAACCTCATACATGGGTAGTGACTTAGGGAGCATGACATTTTTAGTACAAAATAAGAGACAGGGAAATAGAGGAGAGAGCCACACACTATAGCAGTTAAATTATAGCTTCTGGACTCAGAATCTCTTGGACTGGCCTCACAGCTCTGCCATTTTCTAGCAGTATGACCTTGAGCAAGTTAACTTCATTGACCCATGCCTCCATTTCCCATCAGTAAAACAGATACAGAAAGAGTACTTACATCAAAGGGTTATTATAAAGATTAAATGTCAACATTATAGTATTTATAGTATTATAAAAATTAAATGTCAATTAGTGTAAAGCACTTAGAACAGGGTCTGCCACATGTATAAGTGTATGATATGCTATTATTACTGTACATATTATTGTATATTATCAGAGAAGATGGATGGATTTAAACCACTAAAAAGAGTAAGTACAGGGGCGCCTGGGTGGCTTGGTTAAACGTCCAACTTCGGCTCAGGTCATGATCTCATAGTTCCTGAGTTCAGCGCGTTTGGGCTCTGTGCAGGCTCTGTGCTAACAGCTCAGAGCCTGGAGCCTGCTTTGGATTCTGTGTCTCCAACTCTCTCTCTCTCTCTCTCTCTCTCTCTCTCTCTCTCTCTCCCTCTGCCCCTCTTCCATTCGCGCGCGCTCTCTCTCTCTCTCTCTCTCTCTCTCAAAAATAAACATTAAAAATTAAAAAAAAAAAAGAGTTAAGTACACCTTATTGGTGACTAAACCATCAATCCAGGGGAGAAAACACCTGTTTGGGTTGTATGGGAACAATCCAGATGTATCCCAGATGAATCCGGACAAGATTTCCTTTTGCCAGGCACTGACAGGAACATAGAGTAAATCCTATGGCTATACTTAGGACATACGATGTATATCACCCTAAGAGCTGCGGCAAACCCTCCACGATAATAATAAATCCTCTTTCCGTGTTACCAACCCTGAGAAAAAGGTGTGCAAAGCAAGAATTATTAACAGTCTCTCCCCACCTCCCCTCCCTCTCCAAAGATTTTTACAAACCAGTGAGGTTTGTTGGCGTTTCCAAACTTCTCAGGAAGTCTGAAATGGGTACTGCTAGGAGTTGCTGTATAATTATTTAGTTGATTCCCTCTAAGGAGCTTACGCTAAGAATTGAGGAAAGAAAGCAGATTAACCATTTGAATACATGCCACGGCCCATCCACAAGCTTTTCCCTCTCTCTGCCATAAATGGGGACTTCTACAGTCCCCACCCGTCAACCCCAATATGTGATCCAGGGAAATCAATTTATTGCTTTGGCTAATCCTACAACAATAGGGGTTTCATTTTCATTGTAGGGCAATTAAGTTGTCCGACGGGAAGGAAGGAGCAGGAGGGGAGAAAAGTGGGGGGAGAACTCTCCCATCCCCACAGACAGATTAGTCCCTGTGGAGGCAGCAGCGTCCGTTCTGTCTGTCTGGTGGTCGGTCACACGCAGCTCTGGGCTGCTACCTAGCAACGCAAAGCCTGGAGAGAGCTCGCGGGTTCACCGGCCTCCTCCTCGCCCTTCCCATTCATCCCTGGTCTCTCTCTTTCTCTCTTTCTCTTTCTCTCTCTCTTTCTCTCTCTCCCCCACCCACCCCCCACTCCGTTCGCTGCTCTGTCTTCAAGTTTGCTCCTCTCCCTTCTCTCCCTTTTTCTCCCTACTTGTCTTCCCTGTTTTTCACCCTTACTGTTTTTATTCTCTCCACTGCTTCCTCCCTTTCTTTCTCTGCCTCTGTTTCTATAAAAACGTAAATTCTGACAACTTGAGAGAATTTTAAAGCGCTTCATACCAGAAACTTTTGCATTCGAGCCCTCAAAACTCTGGCCACGCAGACGGGGCCCCATTCATCAACACAAAAGCCCCCACCTCCCCGTTGAAAAGGAAAACCCTTCAAGAAAATGCTCCAGTATATCAGCCGCTCTCTCCGCCAATCCCGCCTCTTTGCCTTATCTCGGCTCGTAAATGATCTGCATCGAGATGCAGTCTCTTGAGGGTCACCGCGGGACCAAGTTTCGCCGAGGAAAAGAAGTGGGGGGGGGGGTGCTCTAGCCCTCGAAGGGATCTCCCTGGCTGCGCGCTGCAGGTGGAAAGCTGCGCACTGAGCAGCTCCGAGGACCGCTCAGCACCCCCAGGGAATAAATAAGTGGGGGGAACAGACTGCGCACAGGCTGAGAGAACCTCATTCTCCGGGTTCCAACTGCAGAGTGCTTTCCAGAGGGTCGGGAGAAAGTCCCGTGGGAACAAAGACGGGGTCCCCGTGGGGTGCGCTGTCACCGAAACCGGCGGAGCCGCTTTCTCAAGTTTGGCTGCTCGGTTGCCGGGCGGGCGAAGGAGGGGTGCTCGCGCTCGCCCCTCGCTGAGCAACCTGAGCGCCCCGGCGGGAGCCGCTCCAACGCCGCCGCCCTGCCCTGGCCCCTCCCGGCCGCGGTCCCCTCTGTGCGCTCACGGACTCGACCCCTGCCACTGCCGGGTAAGTCCCGAGCTCTGCGCGGAATTCCGGCCAGCGGGCGCTTACCTTGGCCACTGGCCGGCGCCAGGCAGGCGGCAAAAGCCAGCAGCAGCGTGCACGCCACCGCTGCCGCCCCGCGCTCCATCCCCGCGACCGTCCGGGGCCCCGGCCTCGCTGTTCCTTCCCCGGGAGGTGGGCGCGCGTAGCCCGCAGCACCGGCGGCACCTCTGCTCGCGAGCGCTCCTGTAGGCCTGTACCCCGGCGGGCTCCTAGTGGCAGAAAGCCGGCCCCAGCGCCCGAGGCATCCCGTTTTCTACCCGCGCAAGTCCCCACCCTCCAGACAGTGCATAAAGCCCTTGAGACCCGACCGCCCCGGAACTAGCATGCGGGAATCCAGCGGGGCAGGCCCCCTGCCGCCAGGCCCGCCCCCTGCACTTCTCAGCGTAGGGAGGAGTAGGGACTCGAACACACGTGCGCTCTCACATGCACACCCCACGCGCGCGCGCGCACACACTCACACACGACTTCATAGGGTCGCGCGCACACCGTAGCCCACACTCCTCACTGTCACACAAACTGACAGTCTCACGCGCTCACTCGCGCGCCGGCACACACATTCCTAAGTCTCACACGCGTGCGGTACTCCACAGTCACACAAACACCGACACGTGCACGCACACTTCACAGTTAGGTATTCACACGCTTACTCACTCCTGGAAGCCTCACACTTGTGCGAACACCCGCCTGACACACACACACACACACACACACACACACACACACACACACACGGGCACGTTCTGCCCTAGCCTCTGCGCGGGTTTGCCTGCGCAACAGAAGTCGGCTACGCAGTCCGCGGGGAAACCTACCACCGACAGTCTTAAAAAAGGAAGAAAAAGAAGAGAAGAAAACGGAAGGAATAAGCCCGCTGGGAGCGATTTGTGACCATTGTCTAGTCTGAAATCTCTAGGCTTCTCGGACACCCCGGTTTCGCCCATAGAGTTGAGATGCTGAGATGGGTGCTGTTTTGTTTTTGTTTTTGTTTTTTTCCAAGAGAAAAGGGGCAGACCAATGTTGGGGGGAGAGTTGGATCCTTGTTCAGCTTTTCTTAAGCAGCACATACACAGGTGTCACCGCCAGATCGCGTTTCTTACAAATCTGTTCCATTTGAAGCAACATTGGAAAAGAATGAATGTCCTCTGGATTGACTGGTGCGCCTTTATATGAGGGAGAGACGTATGGGGTTCAGGGAGCCCTGAAGCTCCCTCCTGCAAGGCAGCGTTAGGCTGCCGGGGACTCCGGCCCCCAAGAGCCCTGCGGAGGGACCTTACAGCCACCCTCAGAGCATCTTCCTCAGGCGGTTCGTGACTCTAGAGCCGGCAGAAAAAAAGGAGGGGTGGCGCGACTTATTTCCTGGACCTGGGATCCCTGTCTTATGAGAAGGGGCCGTTCTCGGGCGGGGGGTCGCCCCAGAATCTCCTGTCCCGGGCTCTGGATTAACTCCGCAGCAGGGCCCCGGGGGCCAGGTCCCGGTCCAAGGAGTCAGGAGCCCTTTTCCCCCAGCCAGAGGGGCCAGAACAGTGGAGGCGGCAGCCCTGTGCGCACTTAGTCCCGGACAGGGTCCCGCCGCCTCGCCCTTCCCAGGAGCGAGAACCTGCCAGTTATTGTCACCCCTTCTCGCCGGGGCACCGACCGACCGTCTGGGGCTCTGCTGACCCCCGACAGTCCGGACCCCTACCTTCCGTGGACTTTGGTGATTGGTGACGCTCTGCGGGGAGGAGCAAGGGGAACTATTTTAGAAACACAAAAAGAGAGAAACAGACACAGACAGGGAAAACCTAGACTTAAAAAAAGAGGAGGGCTGTGAGAAGGGACAGCAGTCACTTCGTGGCTTTCTTTCCGAGATCTCTGGATTTGGAAATGCAGAGCTCTCTGCTCTGACCCAAGTCACTGGAACGTGGTTGGCCTCCCTGCAAGGCACTGGCGCTGTCCGGCGGCGGCGCCGAGGAGGAGGCAGGATTGGGGACCGGAGGGGCAGAGGGGTCTGGGAAGTAAAGAGGCTGAGGCCGGTGGGAGGAGGGAAGCGGCGAGGGGGCGAGAAGCTGCACTTCAGTCTCGGCTGGTGATTTATGCCGGTTCCGGGCGGCCGAGGCGATGGTACGAGACCGCGCCGGGGTCAGGCGGCTCTGACGCCCGCCCAGGCCGCGCTGCATAGTCAATGAGCGTCCCCGCACCACGGAGTTACAAAGAGCTGCGGCGGCCGCTGGGGAGGCGTGCGCGGGAGGGGCTGGGTGGCTCCCAGTGCGGGTGTGGGCGCGTGGGGGGTGTGGGAGAGTGAGCGCGGGCGCGAGTGTGGGGTGTGTGTGTGTGTGTGTGTGTGTGTGTGTGTGTGTGTGTCCTTTCACTGTAGCAGCCAGGGCTCCAAACATTCCTTTCTGCACTGAAGGGTTTTCCTCATTGTTGTTGTCTTTGTGCTCCTGTGTTGCCAACTTACTGGAATTCCTGACGTGGTTGCACAGCGGGGCTCAGGCTGACGGTACGAGCCAGCTGCGTTTGTGTACGGGGCCGACCCCGCCGTTAATCCCAGAATAACGCAGTGAAGGGGGGGGAGAATGGAGGGAGAGCGGGAGGGAGGGGAGCAGATAAAGGGTGGGGATGGGGAATGAGTGACCACTAACGGAGCACGGTCCATCACTCCCAACGCTGTGGGTGTAAATTCACACATCCACAGTTTTCCACTAGAAAATCTCATTTTCTCAGTGCAACCCCAAACTGGTGCCGCTTGAAAACAAGCATCTTTTTGCAGCCTGTTTATCTCCGGTATCTATACCTGAGAAAATCTAGATTTGGAGGACTAAATCTGAGGACCAGCATCCGGGAAAGCCCGAGTTACCACAGTGGTGATTTAAGCCGACATTGTTTCTATATAATGTAAAGAGCAATTTCTTTTGTTTTCCACATTTCTGTCTATATATATGCATGTAAGACTTTACAGTTAACCGGAGACAGAGAGGAACAGTGCAGAAAAGTGATATTCTAGTAAATTTACGTTAATTGACTTCCTTGAAACATTTTCGACTTGTGCATATTATTTTACTTATGCATCTCAATAACAAATCATTAAAACTATTTTCAGAGAATTTGTTCCTATCTTGAACAAACTTCTGTTTCCTGCAGTGGGCATAAAGTTGTAAAATCTCCTTGAGTAAAATTCAACTTCAATTTGCTATTAATCCAACCCAGACTTGCTTCTTAAATGCTATTGAGCCAACTGCCCACTGAACAGCTCCAGTCTAATGTCCTTGATACCTTAAACTCAACATGGTGGAGCCTGAACTGTAAACCTTCATTGTTCCTTATCTCAGAAAGGGGCACCACCATCCAGCCCAGAGGCCAAGGCCTGAATTGTCATTCTTGACCCCTCCCTCTTCCCCACCCCTATATGCAATCAATCATGAAGTGCTGTTAACTTAAATTCTTCAATCTACTTTCTTTACTCCCAAACCCACCCACTTCTCTCAACTTCATGGCCAGTAGCCACCTAGACTCTCTCACCTGAATGATGGCAAGAGCCTTATACAAGTTCCTTGTTGTCAGTTTTGCCCCCCCCCCATCTATCCATCTATTTTCCATTCTGCAATCAGATGATCCAAAGTGATATTTGCATTAGGCTAGTGCTTTCAAACAAAGATCATTACTAAGTAGAGGGTAAGAAATCAATTCAGTAGTTCAGACAAGAATTATTTTCAAATTAAATAAAACAGAATAGAAACTAAAATAACTTTCATGTGGAAAGCATACGTATTGTTTCACAAAACTGGTTCATTCATATGTATATATAGGTATATATGGTCACCTTATTATAGATAACAGTCAAAAAAATTTGAGGTATCTCTCCACAAATTACACATAGTAGGAGAAGTGGAGAAACCTGGCAGATACCTTAGTAGGTTTTATTATTATTTAGGTATAGTATGGTCAATAGATCAGGAGATGACTGCCATTGGAAAGGTAGTGTATTATATTCGTCCAGCTGCCAAGAGAGGGAAGACGTGTCACACCACTGGGGGGCCACACAGGGAAGTACCAAAGTGAGCATTCCCAGAGGGAGAGGAGGGAAAATGTGGGCAAGCAGCTTTTCTGTGGTTTCTGAAGGAAGGAATACGCAGATAGGGTAAACACGCTCAGGGTTGGCCAGTTTGTATTTGAAAAACACTCCTTTGGGAGAACTCTCAGAGGAGGGAGGCACTGAGGGAGGCAGGAGGTCAAGGCAAGGTGACTAGGGCATACCATCAGGTTGTCCATTGCAAGGTGTGTCCAGCATATGCCTGCAGGGCAGATGTTAAAGCATCTTAAAGATTACAGAAGCTAGAAACTTGGTAAATATAGCAGATGCCTCATGGTATTACTGACAAAAATGCATAATATAGCCATGAGAAAGCAGCAGACAAACCCAAACTGAGGGACATTCTATAAAATTACCAACTTGTATTCTTCAAAAATGGCAAGGTCATGAAAGACAAAGACTAAGGAACCTTTTAGAGATATGGTAATTAAATGCAACACACAGGCTTGGGTTGGACTTGGACTAGGGAAAAATATAGGAAAAACTGAGGCATTTCAATGTCGACTATCTATTGGATAATAGTATCTTGTAATGTTAAATTGTCTGACATTGCTTAGGAAAGAGAATGTCCTTGTTCTTAGGAAATACATCCTAGAGGATTTAGGGGTACAGAAACATGACTTTGCAACTTATTCTCCAATAATTCAGAAAGCAAAATTTGTGTGTATGCGTGTGTGTTAGGAAGAGAGAGAGAGCAAATGGGCAAAGAGTATGTGAGGGTTTCTTTGCACTATTCTTGCAACTTTTCTGTGAGTTTGAAATTATATTGAAATCAAATGATTTTTTCAAGTTTGAGAAACTTGGAAATCATAAATCCACATGAACAGTTCCCCTCCTATGTCCCAGTGTTCACTCCTATTATTGCCTGTGTCCATTCTTTCCCTCCCAACACCTTTCTTCATCTGGTTAACTCCGATTAAACTTTCCAATCTCATCTAAAATACTTCTTCTTCCAGGAATACCTCCCAAGCCCCACATAGTGACTTAGGAGTCCCTTCTAATGTGTCCTCACAGCTCTTTTTCCCTCAGTCCAGCTGTCATCACACTTGTATTCCCGTAACTTCCTCAAAGTTTTCTCTCTGAAACCAGGATAATATTTTGCAGTCATGCAGACTACATAGATCACTTGGTTATAACACTTCGGTAGTTTTCACATTATTCTAAAATAAAAATCAAAATTTTTAGCATAATCTACAAGTCTTTGCAGGATCTGGCCCCTGGCAATCTCTTGAATCTCATATGACAGTCTAGACACACTGGCCTCCTCTTGGTTTCTCAAATATACTATCTGCTTTCCCAGCACTGATGGTGAGATTCAGAGACATAGGGGAGAGATAGGCAGAGGTTCTTGGAGCTGCCTAAACTCCTGACTCCACTCCAGGTCTAGCTCCTAACCTACTATATCCTTAAAATAATCCTTCTTTTTTGTTCGAGCAACTTGAGTGGATCTCTGCCACATGCAAAACAGAGCAAGACTGAAACCATCAAAAAGTACCAAAAAGACATCTTAAGGTATCTCACCTACCAGGCAGCCCCAGTATGCTTCTGATGTAATAACAACTGCAATCCAAAAAGGAAAAACACTGCATTTATGACTCTCCCACCGCCTACCTTTTTAAATAACTTGTAACCAGGTCCTGAGCCATAAGTCAGCTGCCGGTTCATGGTAGGTAGCCAGGGCCAAGAAAGCCACAGCAACACCTAAAGGGACAACCAGTGCAGCAGCCACGTTTTCCAAACCCAAAATGGAGACACCAGATACAGTATCATAGGAGAATCCTCCTGATTTGCAAATATAGTCATATGAAAAGTCTTGGCAGAATTTTAAAGAAACAACAGGGAATCTAGTAAGTCTCACGGATTGAAAAAAAAAAAAAGTTGAATAAAATTAGGACTCTGCTAAAAAATGTTAGGACTTAATGACCCAATCACAGGAAGCCCTGGGAGTCAGGTGAGCCTAAGGCATGCACAGATGTTCTGATCAAGCCAGAACTCACCAGAGTCAGGAAGCACCAGACCCCTCTGCCCCTCCAGTCCCCAATCCCACCTTCTCCTCCACTTCACAGTGCAGGGAGGCCAACCACATTCCAGTGATTTGGGTCAGAGCAGAGAGCTCTGCATTTCCAAATCCAGAAATCTCAAAAAGAAAGCCACGAAGTGACTGCTACCTTTTCTCACAGCCCTCCTCTTTTTTAATTCTAGGTTTATTCCTCTCTGTGTCTGTTTCTGCCTCTCTTTTTGTGTTTCTAAAATAATTCCCCCTTCCTCCTCCCCTCAGAGTGTCACCAATCACCAAAGCCCACGGAAGGTACACAAGGTAGGAAGGTACAGTCTGGACTGTTGGGAGTCAGCAGAGTCCCAGACGGTCAGTTGGTGCTCCAGCGAGAAGGGGTGGCAATAACTGGCAGGTTCTAGCCCCTGGGAAGGGCGAGGCGGCGGGACCCTGTCCGGGACTGAGTGCGCTATATCAATGTCACTGCTGTGATATCTGGCACTTAGATCTCCCAGAACCCTCCTAAGGAGAATTTAGATCGAGTCTCAGAATTATTCCCCTGGATCAACAGGAGAACTCTTTCTCTTTCAGCTCCCATCCCCTATTGGTTAAGAGTGATCATGGGGGGCATTACCTTCCCTGTCACCTGGGGTATGCACGTGTGTTCACCCTAGCCACTAGAGCCTGCAGCAATGGAGAAGCTCCTGGGCACAAAATGAAAGAAATGCCACAGACACCTGAAGCATAGTGATTGCAGTAAAGGTGAGGTGAAACCCGTGTAAGGAGTCAAGTGACTAGGCAGTTGTCATACCTTAATGTTCTGTGGTACTTTTACACCGTGTCCCCTGGTGAAATCATTCTGTCTAAGGATCAGGATCTCTGATCCAGCAGAACCTAAACTGCATTCTTGTCATTTAACAAACTCTTACCGTGATGATGAGAGGCACCAGCATATACCTGCCACATGCTAGATCATAGAAGACAATATCCCAATCCCACAGCTTTGTCCTTGAGCAAATTACAAAGCTTTGTCCTTGTAATTTAAATACAAATTGAACAAGTCATTCTATTGTACTATTAGGGAAGCTCCTTCTGGGTTATGAGGTATACATACCTTCTTCAACTTACTATGGGGTTACGTCCTCCTGATAAACCTATCAGAAGTTGAAAGTATCGTAAGTCAAAAATGTATTTAATACGCCTAACCTACCGAACATCATAGCCTAGCCTAGCCTAGCCTACCTTAAACGTGCTCAGAACACTTACATTAGCTTACAGTTGGGCAAAATCATCTAACACAAAGTCCATTTTACAATAAAGTATCGAAAAGCTCCTGTAATTCATTGAGCAGAGTACTGAAAGTGAAAAACAGAATGGTTGTGTGGGTACAGAAGGGTTGTAAGTGTTATCAGTTGTGTACCCTCATCACCGCCTGGCTGACAGGGAGCTGAAGCTGCCACTGCCCAGCATCACAACACAGCACTATACCACACACTGCCACCTCAGGGGAAAAAATCAAAATGCAAAACTTGAAATACTGTTTCTGTTGAATACATATCTATTTTCTACCATTGTAAAATCAAAAAATCGTAAGTCAAATCCTAAATCGGGGACAAGCTGTATAATAAAACAAAACATTCCAAGGTCAAATACCCAGTATTAAACCTCCTTCACTTGTAAATAAGCTGCTTGTTCTGAGGCATCACTATTCAAGATCCCATGTTAGTAAATCAGGCATTTTTATGGTGCTGGCAGAGGCACTGTGAAAAGGAAAGACAAAACCACCTTCAAAGTACCAGTAGATTCTGGAAAGAATAAATCACCTCTTCCTCCATATATAAAGGGTCCAATGTAATCAATGTGCCACCAAGGGACTGATATTTCTATTTTTTCTTATGTCAATGTTGGCAATTTTGCTTTTCTAGGAATTTTTCCATTTCATTCACATTTTCAAATATATTGGTATAAGTTTGTTCATTATTTCCTCTTATCTTTTTGGAATCTGCGTGATTTGCAGTACTGCCCTTCTTTTCGTTACTGTATTGGTTGATTATTTCCTCCTTTTTTTTTTTTCTTTTCTAGTATTACCAATTTTGTTGGTCTTTTCGAAGAACCAACTTTGGATTTGTTTTTACATCAATTACATTTTTATTTTTGTTTTGCATTTCATTAATATCTTTGCTTTCATTATTTCCATCTTTCTACTAACTTTAGGTTTTATATACTGTCAAAGTCATTTATTACATTTTTTATTTCCATCATTATATTTTCAGTTCCAGAATTTTCATTCAAATCCTTTTTTAAAGAGCCCAGTTCTCACATGAAATTGTCCATTTCATCATCTCCAACATATGAATTGTATCTTTTGAAACTGTCAATTGTTTATCTTTCTTTTTTTTTTCCATTCATTTCATTCTAGCTTCTGGTATGCTTGGCAAATTTTAATTGAATACTTTAAATGAGTATAACATATTGTGTAAGCTATAGATGATGCTATCTCCTCCAAAGAGAATTTCTTTTCCTTCAAGTAGGCAGTTAAAATAGGGGTAAATCTTTGATCCAACCAGAATGAAGTGTCTTAAGACTATATTTCAATCTTTTTTTTAATGTTTATTTATTTTTGAGAGACAGAGAGACAGAGAGACAGAATGTGAGCAGAGAAGGGGCAAAGAGAGAGGGAGACACAGAATCTGAAGTAGGCTTCAGGCTCTGAGCTGTCAGCACAGAGCCCAACATGGGGCTTGAACTCACAAACTGTGAGATCATGATCTGAGCTAAAATCAGATGCTTAACCAACTGAGCCTTCCAGGCACCCCTGGATTTCAATCTTTTTGAGGGCTGAACTAGTTCTGGTTTGTCCTTTAAATACCTCAGTAGAAAATGTGCAGCATTTTCCAGGAACTTTTCTTCCTTAGTGGCTCTGAATTCCAGTCTTTATCTCAGCAGCACCATACTACCAAAAGCTCTGATTAAACTCTTAACGTGTAAACATTTATTTATATTAGACTTCTCAGATCAATGCAGCTTACAAATTGGAAATGCTTTGAGAAGAAAAGTAGCAGAGAATTTCCAGCTTTCCTAAGTGTTTTCCCTTTCTTTCTTGGCTCATGGTCTCTCAAATGCTGAGTGTGCTGTAGTTCTCAAATGCCTTTACTGTTATTTCATATTTTTAACTTTAAAATATATTTTTCATATAATTGTGACTATTCTCTGATACTACACCAAAACTCAACAAGTTGTTCCTAAGAGTTAATTACAATAAGGAATTTGAAACCACATCAAGGAACTTTTCATCCACAATTACATTAAAATCCATTGGTCTTTAACTTTGAATGGATTTTGTATCATTATATACTAGTCATTTTGAAAATATTAATTCACTCTTATGCAGCTCTTCTAAATGTTGATGTATTTCATTATAGAATATTTTTTAAAATTACATTGGCTAATATTACCACAAAACTCATTATAAAAAAAAGAAAAAAGTCTTTCAGTATACTTAAGCTATCCAGTTTCCAATGGCAGATACAGTTTTCCAAAATTCCAATTTTTCAATTCAAAGCATAATATGTTCTGCCTAATATTTGCAGTACACCCTGCTGTAATAGGAACCTCTTTAGTAACAAATATGGCACAAAAATAAAAACTCACTAAATTTGAATATATTGCAAAACAACATTTGGATGAGATATCATCCAAAATTTGCACATTCTGTCATCATGAAAGTAATAACTTTAAAATAATATTTAAGTCAGGGCGCCTGGGTGGCTCAGTTGGTTAAACACAGGACTTCGGCTCAGGTAATGATCTCACAGTTCGTGGGTTCAAGCCCCACGTAAGGCTCTGTGCTGACAGCTCAGAGCCTGCAGCCTGCTTCAGATTCTGTGTCTCCCTTTCTCTCTCCACCCCTCCCCTGCTTGCACTCTTTGTCTCTCTATCTCTCTCAAAAATAAATAAACACTTAAAAAATTTAATAAAAAATAAATAAAATAAAATAAAATAATATTTAAGTCTAGAAATACCTCAAACTGAAAGAAAAATTAGGCTAAGAAAAGTTTTTAAAATTATAGTAAAAATATAGCAATTATATATGGTCTTTTTGAATTCTCTTTGAAAGGCCATTTACTTCTCCCCACATCCATTATAAATTATACTGTCATTGGTTATATTTGGACACAGTCCCCTTGAATTTTGTGACACAGAAGCAGATGCTGATGGGAGAAACAAGTTGGAAGATAACACATTACAATAAACCTATGTTTACCCATCCCCAGAATCAGCTGAGGTTCCCTAAACTGAAAAAAAAAATTATAATAAAAATAAAACCTACCATTAATAATGTTTGGGAGGGTGAGTAGCACAGAGACATTGACTCTGCTACCATCTGATTACACTGATCTTGGTAATTGTGGGTAAACTGACAGAAAACTTTTTGGCCAAATAGCTCTAAAAATTATTCTTTAAAATTGATTTACTACTTATATGACTCTTTATAATCAAAATCCTTACTATTTCTCAAACTGAAAAATTGGAGGTGCTTCCTAATACAGGTTTTAGAAGAGAGAACTGCAAATTCTTTTCTTCCAACACAGCCCTTTCCAGTGGGCAGATAAAGATAAGGATATTTTCCATACCTGAGTGCCTTTGCCTCTGCTCCTTCAGAGTTGGCTGGTTTTCATCTAGACTCCTGTCTTCACTCACCAGTCAAAGGAAGACTTCTCTCTGCTGTACCTTCCTGTTCATACAGTTATTTCAACCAACAGTTAGATAATTGCCTCAGTCAGAATAGAAGCGAAAGGGTATTATAAATGTGACCTTACAAATTAAAGTTAATAAAACAACTTTATTTGCTTTTCATAAACTCCTTACTTGTAAATTAACTCTAATTTAATTGCCATGCCACTTTGGTTACTAGAAATTTAAAGCATCAGCTTATGATAAAAATTAAGTATTATTTTCTGTTTATGTTTGAGAGAGAGACAGACAGAGCACAAGCCGGGGAGGGGCAGAGAGAGAGGAAGACACAGAATCTGAAGCAGGCTCCAGGCTCTGAGGTGTTAGCACAGAGCCCAACATGGAGCTTGAACTCACAAAACTGTAAGATCTTGACATGAGCCAAAGCTGGACGCTTAACTAACTAAGCCACCCAGGTGCCCCTAAATATTAAATATTATTTTTATCTTCATAAAAATGTTTAGGAAATCAGTTTTCAAAGTAACGTGCATTCTACATGCTATTCTGTTAGGTTGCATAGGCTTGTATGTGTGTGTGTGTGTGTGTGTGTGTGTGTGTGTGTGTGTGTAGAGACAGAGAGAGAGATGCATGAGGTCAAGATCAAGATTGAACTCCACTCTAAAAGAATGATCACTGAACCAGTACAAGTCTTTAGCTCCAAATGGTGGGATTTGAGGTGATCTTTTTTAACTTTTCTATGTTATTTAAATTATCTATAAGAATATATGCCATCTTTATGAAAAGAGAAAAAACAATTTCTATGGACACACACAGGAGGGCACACCTATCTCTCCTTTGAAAGGGAAAAATCAAGGTTGGGGAATAAAATGATCTATAAGCTGAATATTGAAAGATAAGTAATTCATATGGCTGAAATGAGGAAGAAGGAATATAATAAAATCCTTTAATTGATGCATTATAGTGCCCAACAACCTTATGTGATAAGTATTTTTATCCACCCTTTTTATCCACCCAAGATCTCCTTTCCATTATTTATATCCAGGTTCTTTTTTTTTTTTTTCTTTTGGTAATATGCCACAACTTTTATTGCGATGTGGTCATTTTTGTGAGGGTAAGGAGTTTGATCTCAAAAACAATGTTCCATTTAAGGCTCTTTTATACAGAAATTGCCATCATGACTGATATTCAAAATATTTTTAGTGTTGCCAAACTTACATGGTAAACGTAAACTCCTACACTTATTCAGTAGTGTACGCTCAATGGAAAACAAAAAGGCATTAACAGCTGTTTCTTTTAAGATATGCAGGTAACAGGAATGAATACTGAGGTACTAGGATAAGCTGGTGACACTGTTAACAAAACTTAATTGGCATTCCTTTTGGGGGATGGAGAGTGAGTTAAACTCATTACAAAAAAAGTGCTTTCAATGCATAGTGTTATATCTGTGCTGCCATGTCACAAAAATAGGCTTGTCAAGGCAGATGAGGTGTATGAATGCTCAAGCCTCACAGAACTACAATCAAGTGAAACTATAAATAATACTGAATAAAGTTTACCATCTGACCAGTGGATAATACTTTCAAGGCATTCAATCAGCTTACCCTTTGCAGTATTCTAAGCTATTCACATTGACAATCACTTTCACTGTAGTGCTTGCTGCAAGGGAGGCATATAACCAGTTGTTTTGGCTAAAATATGACGGGAAGGCATTCCTTGGGTTCTACATAAAAGTAACAGTATTAAACAGTCTAATGGCAATCACTGATAGGCTGCTTACATGAATGGTATTCCCTTCATTCACTGTATTGGAAGGACCCAGTGGGAAGAGAAAAAAAAACAAAAACAGAAACAAAAAACACCTAACACTATTTCAATTGATTGAGCTGGAGAAATGGAAGCTCCTCAAGATCCAGATGGCACTTGACTGGCACTTTATAAGGGTTTTCCTTCAAGAGAAACTACTACATTGCCTCCCAATTTCTCTCCAAGTGTTGAACGGTCTTTTATATCATCCAAGCCATTTACTTGCCATTCATGTTTAATACCTGTAAATTTCTTTTTAACGGCATCTTTATTTTTTTTTTAATTTTTTTTAATGTTTATTTTTGAGACAGAGAGAGACAGAGCATGAACGGGGGAGGGGCAGAGACAGAGGGAGACACAGAATCGGAAGCAGGCTCCAGGCTCTGAGCCATCAGCCCAGAGCCCATCGCGGGGCTCGAACTCACGGACTGTGAGATGGTGACCTGAGCTGAAGTCGGACACTCAACCGACTGAGCCACCCAGGCGCCCCTTAACGGCATCTTTAGAGCTAGCATAAATCATGTTGCTTTTTAAAGGTGCACTCTCAGGAGCCCAGAATATAAATACTAGGTCTTCTTTCTTAGACTCTTTTGTTTCGTAGGTGGCATCGTACAAAGCATATCGGCAATCATTCAGAGGCAGCAACTTCACAAAAGATGTGTAGGGGTCCTCTACAGTATCATCAATGTCACCCACCAAGATCTGCTTTGCTTCCTCTACAATTATTTGTCTTTTGTCATCGCTTAAACAGAAGAGAACAGCTTTCTTTCTTTTTTTGATCTCCTCTTGTGTAGAAGATTTTCTTACTTTCATATCATTAAAAACTTTGATGACTTCATCATTCACTGTAACTCCAGAAGCCATAGTGTCCGTGGCTGTGGCGGCGGCGGCTCCGGCTCCGGGTCTGTGGCACTGGTAGGAGGAGAGGGAGGGGCAGGCAGGCAGCTGCGAGTGCAGGAGCTGCAGCCCTATATCCAGGTTCTTATATTAGGTATGTTTTTGAAGAGTAAAATTATGAATTCCCTCATTAAAAGTCTTTCATTGATAAAAGTACATACTTAACATAAAAGCTAGGTGTCTTAGAAATTGGGATGCTCAGAAAAAGGGCAATCTAGAAACACTAAGTATTTATGCACTAAGCATATTACTCAGGCAAAAACCTATTTACCTATTCATTAGATATTAAAACATTATCTGAAAACTTTAAGACTCCTAAAATAAAAATTTTATATATCATAATCATTTTAGCTTCTAGCTAAATTTGGGAGATTTCCCTGGACCTAGAAAAAACAAAATGCAATGAATAAAATGGACAAATTTGAAAGGTACATAAACTACCAAAACTGACTCAAGAAGAAAGAGAAAATCTGAATAGACCTAAAACAAGTAAGGAAATTGAATTAGTTATCAAAACCTCCAAACAAAGAAAAGCCCAGAACCAGATGACTTCACTTGTGAATTCTACCCAACACTTAAAGCAAAATTAACACCACTCATTTTCAAACTCTTCCAAGAATACTGAATAGGAGCACACATTTCCTAACTAATTCTATGAGGCTAGAATTACCTTGATACCAAAACCAGACAAAAATACTATAAAGAAAAGAAAATTATAGGGGTGCCTGGGTGGCTCAGTCAGTTAAGCGTCTGACTTTGGCTCAGGTCATGATCTCACAGTTTGTGGGTTCAAGCCCCACATTGGGCTCTGTGCTGACAGCTCAGAGCCCAGAGCCTGCTTCAGATTCTGCATCTCCCTCTCTCTCTGCCCCTACCCTACTTGTGCTCTGCTTCTCTCTCTCAAAAATAAACATTACCAAAAAAAGAAAGGAAAGAAAGAAAGAAAGAAAGAAAGAAAGAAAGAAAGAAAATTATAGACCATACAAATCAAAACCACAATGAGATACCACCTCGCACCTGACAGAATGGCTAAAATCAACAACTCAGGAAACAACAGATGTTGGTGAGGCTGTGGATAAAGGGGAACCCTTTTACACTGTTGGTAGGAATGCAAACTGGTGCAGTCACTCTGGAAAACAGTATGGAGATTCCTCAAAAAGTTAAAAATATAAGTACCCTATGGCCCAGCAATTGTACTATGAGGTATTTTACCCAAAGGATATAAAAATATGGATTCAAAGGGGCACATGCACCCCAATGTTTATAGCAGCATTATGAACAATAGCCAAATTATGGAAAAAAGGACCCAAATGTCCATTGACTGATGAATGGGTAAAGAAGATGATGTGGTATATACATACTATGGAATAATACTCAGCCATCAAAAAGAATGAAATCTTGACATTTGCAATGATGTGGATGGAGCTAGAGTGTATTATGCTGAGCAAAATAAGTCAGAGAAAGACAAATATCATATGATTTCATTCAAATGTGTAACTTAAGAAATAAAACATATGAACATATGGGAAGGGGGAGAAAAGAGAGAGGGAAGCAAACCATAAGAGACTCTTAACTATAGAGAATGAACTGAGGATTGATGGAGGGAGATGGTGGGGCATGGGCTATAAATGGATGAGGGTGTTAAGGAGGGCACTTGTTACGATGAGCAATGCATGTTATATGTAAGTGGTGAATCACTAAATTCTACTCCTGAAACCAATATTACACTATATGTTAACTAATTAGAATTTAAATAAAATTTTGAAAAAAAAATAATAGACTAATATCCATTATAAATATAGATGTAAAAATCCTCAACAAAATACCAGCAAACTGAACTCAGTAATACAATAAGAGAATTATACACCATGACCAAGTGGGATTTATCCTTGTAATGTGAGGGTGGTTTAATAAATAAAAATCAATTAATGTAATATATCATATTAACAAAATGAATGATAAAAACCACATGATCACTGCCGTTGGTACAGAAAAAGTGTTTGGCAAAACTCACTTTTCATGATAAACAAAAGTACTCAATAAACTAGGAGTTGGAGGAAACTTCCTCAATATGATAAAGAATTTATCTGAAAGACCCACAGCTAATACAATAGTCAATGGTGAACAAAGTGAAAGCTTTTCTCTTAAGATCAGGAACAAACAAGAATACCCATTTTCACCATTGTATTTAACATAGGGCTGAAGGTTCTAACTAAAACAATTAGGCAAGAAAAAGAAATAAGAAGCATCCAAATTGGAAAGGAAGAAGTAAAATTATCTTTGTTCAAAGATGACATGATATCATATGTAGAAAACCCTAAAGAACACACACACACACACACTGTTAGAGCTAATAAATGATTTCAGAAAAGTTGCAGGCTACAAAATCAACACATAAAAATCACTTGTATTTCTATACACTAGCAATGAACAATCCAAAATAAATTAAGAAAAAAAAATCTACTTATAATAGCATAAAAAGAATAAAATACATAAGAATAAACTTAACCAAGGGAGACAAAAGATTTATAGATTGAAAACATTGCTGAAACAAATTAAAGAAAGCAAGAATAAAGGAAAAGACAGCCTGTGTTCATGGATTGGAAGACTCAATATTGTTGAAATAGCAATAGTCTCCAAAATAATCCTCAGATTCCATGTAATCCTACCAAAATCCCAATGGCATTTTTTGCAGAAATGGAAAAGCCAACCTTAAAATTTATATGGAATTGCAAGGGACCCCAAAGATAGCCAAAGCAATCTTGAAAAAAGATAATCTGAATCAAGTTAGACAACTCACACTTCATAATTTCAAGACTTATTTCAAAGCTACAGGAATGAAAACAATGTGTTTCTGGCATAAGCGGAGACATACATCCATAGAAAATAATTGACAGTCCAGAAATAAACCCGTACATCTGTGGTCAATTGGTTGGGGTGCCACCCATAACCATTCAATGGGGAAAGAATAGACTTTTCAACAAATGGTGTTGGGACCACAGTATATCTATAGACAAAAAATGAAGTTGGATCCCTACACCTTGTACCGTAAATAAAAATTAACTCTAAATGGATCAAAGACTTAAGTTAAAACTATAAAACTCATAGGAAAAAAAAAAAAAACATACGGGCAAATGACCTTGGATTGGCAATGCTTTCTAAAATATAACACCAGGGCATCTGGCTGGCTGAGTTAGTAGAGCATGTGATTCTTGATCTCGGGGCTAGGAGTTCAAGCCCCATATTGGGCATAGAGATTATTTTTTTAAAATATGCTGTTAATAAAGTACTTTGCAACTTGGATCTTTAAAAACTAATAATAAGAGGGGCACCTGGGTGGCCCAGTCAGTTAAGTGTCTAACTTCAGCTTAGGTCACGATCTTGTGGTCTGTGGGTTTGAGCCCCGCATCAGGCTCTGTGCTGACAGCTCTGAGCCTGCAGCCTGCTTCAGATTCTGTGTCTCCCTCTCTCTTCTCTTCTCCTGCTTGTGTTCTATCTACCAAAAATAAATAAACATTAAAAAAAATTAACTAATAATAAGATCAAATAAAATATGACACCAAGAGCACAAGCACCAAAAGAAAAAAAAGATAAATTGGACTTCATCAAAAATTTTTAAATTTCTTATTTATTGTATAACTGAAAGTAAATAGTCATGGGGATGACTATGATACAGCATAAGGGATCTAGTCAATAATATTATAATAACGTATGGTGACAGATTGTAACTACACTTACAGTGGTGAGCACAGAACTATTGAATCACTATGTTGTACACCTGAAACTAACATAACATAGGTCAACTATACTTTAATTAAAAAAAAATTGTTTTAACTTCTGTACCCCAAAGAACACAATCAACAGAGTGAACTCACAGAATAGGAGAAAATATTTATAAATCATAAATGTGATAAAAGTCTAGAATCCAGAATATATAAAGAACTCTTACAACTCAACAACAAAAAGACTAACAACTCAATTTAAAAAACAGGCAAAGAGATTGTCTCAGGCAAATAGATATGTCTCCAAAGAAGATATTCAAATATCCAAAAAGCACATGAAAAGATGCTCAATGTCATTCGTCATTAGAGGAAAGCAAACCAAAATCACAATGAGATACCACTTCAACACATTAGGATGATCATAGTAAAAAAACAAAGAAACAAACAAATAGAAAATAACAATGTGGAGAAATCAGGACCTTTGTGCACTGATGACTGGAACATAAAAACAATGTAGCCACTGTGGAAAACAGTTTGGTGTTTTATCAAATGTCAATTACAATAAACCCAGCAATTTCATTCCCGGGTATATAGCCAACAACACTGAAAATAAGAACTCAAGCAAATGTTTGTATGCCAATGTTCACTTCTGTACTGTTTATAATACCCAAAAGGTGGAAATAATCCAAGAGTCCATCAACAGATGAATGAATAAATAAAATGTGATATATACACACACTGCAATATCATCTAGCCAAAAAAGGAATGTAGTTTTGGTACATGCTACAATATAGATGAACCTTGAAAACATTATGCTAAGTGAAATAAGACACAAAAGGACTAACACTATATGATTCCACATGTATGTGATATGTGCACACAGTAGTCAAATTCACAGAGACATAAAATAGAATGGTGGTTACTGGGGTCTTTGGGAAAAGGGGACCCAAGAGATACTGCTTAATAGGTACAGAGTTTCTGTTGGGGATGATGATAAATTCTGGAAATGGATAGTGGTTATGGTTGTGTAACATTGTGAATATACTTAATGCCACTGAATTGTATCCTTTAAATTACTAAAATGGTAAATTTTAAGTGTATCTTGCTACAATCAATAAAATTCCAACAAGAAGAGAAAAAATAAATGAAAATCCACAATAGAGAGCCAGCTTTACTCTATTTTCTTTTTGTAAAAATCTATGTGGCAATCGAAATAGACTGAAAAGTGCCTTCGGAACTTCCTGTGTTTTTGTCCTCCTGAAAGGCCTCAGAATTTCTTGCTCTTTTCTTCACACTGATACAAACCCCTGTTCACACACTTTTCAAAAGCAAGTGTGTAATTTAAAACATTTATACTCCAAATGAGTTGTTTCTTTTTTAATAAACCTTAGGGTGAAGGGACTGCCACATTACCCACTGGGTCCTTTACGTGGCAACAGTATTTCAGTGGTTGACTCTGCTTATGTCAAGTTGCACAAGGAAAATTGATCACTTTTTTTGTTTCTCCAAACTGCCTTGTAGCTGAAAGAATAAGACAATAAATGAAATTGTCATAAACCATTCAAGTTTTCTGATTTTTTTCAATGGCATAGATATATGTCTTCTTTTTATGCCACATTAATTCCACAAATAACATGGACCTGGTTATTGAAAGGTTTTGTGGCAGGTGTTGTGTGAGGTAGACATGAAGTTGTCTAAGATGTAGCTCTTGCCTTCCAGGGACTAACAATCTTGAACAGAGTTCAAACTGCAGGCCAAATCTACCAGATGCCTATTTCTGTATAGAACAGAAGCTATGGAGAATTTTTACAATTTTATATGGTTGAAAAAAATCAAAAGGAAAACAGTATCTCATGACATGTGAAAATTATGTGGAATTCAAATGTCAGTTTCCAAAAATCCAGTTTATTTGAGTACTAGTTCATTTGTATACTGACTATGCTGTTTTCATTCTACATATACCAGAGTTGAATAGCTCTGACAGAGACCACATAGCCCACACAGACTAAAATATTTACTGTCTGGCCATTTATAGAGTTTGCCAACCTCTACACCCAATCTAGAAGGTGACATGAAATGCATATGGAAATAACAGCAAATTCAGACAGGCTGGACTAAACACCATGTGACACCCAGCAGGTTCTGAGTGCTGGAAGCCTACAAAGGATAGCAGGGTGATCAAAGAAGACATCAGGGCAGAAGCAGCTTTCAAACTGGTCCTTGAAGGATAGTAAGGGTTTCCGTAAGCGATAATTCAGGAAAGAAAATTCTAAACAAAGGAAGAGTATGAACAGAGAAAGGATAAGGAAAAATATAAGCTTTGGGGATAGGACACCCCAACTCTATAATCAAAAGGAATTACTAGTGGGGCATCTGGGTGGCTCTGTCAGTTAAGTGATCTCACAGTCACGATCTCACAGTTCGGTTCGTGGGGTCACGCTCCCCATCAGTGGCAGGTGGGGGGGGGGGGGGGGGTGAGGCAGAGCCTGCTTGGGATTCTCCCTTTCTCTGCCTCTTCCCCACTCATACTGTCTCTCTCTTTCTCTCAAAATAAATACATAAACTTAAAAAAAAAAAAGGAATTACTGGGCATGAAAAATGCGAATAGCCTACTGGTTGCTCTCTCTTTATCACATGCTGCAAATCATTAACGATCACAAACATCAAATTTTAAATATTATTTAATTCTTATTCTATACTCTTCTCTGGAATTTAGTGTATTGCAAGAACTATTACAGCAAAGTATGCTAAAAAATTGTATAGTACAAAAAATAGGATCCACTTGGATTGGATTAGTCAATAGCCACACTATTGGTGATCTGAATAGACATGAATTTGTATGATTTTACTCTTCAGATTTGTCACTCTACCCCCCAAAAAATGTCCCAAAATTTTATAACTGTTTTTTTAAATATGTGAAGTCTACAATTGCATGTCTGGTGGCTGAAGAGACAGTTAATAAAAATGTGCTAGTCCCTAGAAATCCTATATGACTGCCAAAGTAGATGAACTGTGTCAATAATCCAAAGGTCCTGAGCCCCCTGGATTGATGGTCGCTAAGTAGTCAATTTTTTACCCCTTTGCCAAGGTGTTTGCTTCTTGGAAAGTTAAGAATCTTCTCAGAAAATAATCTCTTAGGAAAAAGCAAAGTTCCAACCTTTGGAACTTGAGATGATTAAGGTAACTGTTTTACTTGATAAACCATGGGGTTGGTTAGAGAAGGAAATGTTTAGCTTTTACTGCTGCTTTTGTGCACAACGTGTAAAGGGCTTCATGGGCAAGATTTGCTGGGCAATATACTGCCAGCATCAGGGCTGGCAGCTCTTCACAGGGAAGGTTTGCTGGCAACATAGAAAGACATTATTTTCATCAAGCTCCCCCAGATCCTCCCAGTAACAAAGCTGCTGAGCCTATCAGGCAACCATCACAATTAAGAGCTACATTGCCTAGGTTCAAATCCCAACTCTACTCAGTTATTATGAATGACTGTAATATTTGAGTTCTCACAAAGTCAGTATAGTCACTCTTCTCTTCCTGTCAAAGAATCCTCAGTCTTCCCCAGGATTCATTCTATTAATGGTCCTACAGTTTTCACCATATAGTATAAACATCCAATTCTGTACACTTTCTTTTCTTATCACCATTCATCAGACCCTACTGAGGTCATTTATGGGATGTTAACACAGCAGCCTCAGAAAAGGCCTTCCCTTTTAACTTGCAAGAAGGATGAGCAGGCTAGAATTCTGTTTATGAGAGGTCTCTATCTATTATGGCATAGTCAAGCTAATGACCATCTGGATTATATTATATGTGTAGTTGAGGTCTTATAGCTGAAAGTGGGGCCAAAAATACCCTTTGATCCCTTAGATCTTCCAAGGGTCCCCAAGGATTTGTAAGCCCTTGTTGACTAAAGATAGTTCTCTGGCTCAAACTTAGATATGTGACTATTAGAATAAGAATCAATGGAGCACATGGATGGCTCAGTCAGTTAAGCTTCCGACTTTGGCTCAGGTCATGATCTTGCGGTAAAATAGTTCGAGCACCCCAAGTCAGGCTCTGTGCTGACAGCTCAGAGCCTGGAGCCTACTTCTGATTCTGAGTCTCCTTCTCGCTCTGTCCCTCCCCACTCACGCTCTCTCTCTCTCTCTCAAAAAAAAATAAAATAAATAAAACATTAAAAAAAAACTTAAAAAAAAAAAGAATAAGAATCAATGACAAAGGCCACTATTAGTACTCAAGAAGTCTCATAAAAACAAAGCTAAAAGGGGAGGGGCATGGGGGATGGTGTTGTAGAAGAATTATCTGTGAAAAGTCAACTGTTTCAAAAAAGCCTCATTAAAGACTGAAGGAGTTTGAGGCACCTGGGTGGCTCAGTCAGTTGAGCTTGCAACCTCAACTCAGGTCATGATCCCATGGTTCACGAGTTTAAGCCCTGCATTGGGCTTGCTGCTGTCAGCACAGAACCTGCTTTGGGTCCTCTGTACCCCTCTCTCTCTGCCCCTTCCCTGCTTGTGCACTCTCTCTGAAAAATAAATATATCTTTTTAAAAAATTGAGGTAGTTTGTTTTATCAAAGACCTAATATAGCATCTAATTTCAAATATCAACTTTCAAATATCTTCACCAAAGATGCCTTTGTCCTTTTTTTCTTTTTTTTTTTTTTTTTACTCATGAAGTATAAAGACCCATTAGGTTTAATGAATTAATCACTCAGAAAGCAGTCTCACTTGCTTTGGAAAGTTTCTAATACTGCACCAGTGTGAATTGGCTTGCGAGCATAATTCATTCGGGAAACATGCCTGTAATCCAAAGCAGTCATATATCAAAGGGAATTTCAAGAACCATTGGCTCTATTGTGATCATGTGACACTCAGCATCACATACTACTCATATTGTAAGATATCGCTCATTTATCAAGTTAAAATTTATTAGAGGGGCGCCTGGGTGGTTCAGTTGGTTAAGCTTCTGACTTCAGCTCAGGTCATGATCTCACAGCTCGTGGGTTTGAGCCTCATGTTGGGCTCTGTGCTGACAGCTCAGAGCCCGTGGCCTGCTTCAGATTCTGCGTCTCGCTTTCTCTCTGCCCTCCCCTGCTCGTGCTCTGTCTCTGTCTCTCTCTCAAAACTAAACATTTAAAAAAATTAAAAAATAAATGAACACTAAAAAAAAATGTTTTAAGTACAAAACAATTTATTACAAATGTCTGTTCATCTTGCAGAACAAGTTACAATCCAAGGATTTACTATAATTAATTTGTGTCATTTGGGCTGTTATGAATTCATCAACAAAAAGAAAAAAAATGCTATTTTTCCTTTTTCTATTCAAGAAATACAGCCAAGTCTTTGTGTTTGAGTTTTAGGTTCCTTGGCCCCAGGAGGAATAACAGTGTTTTGTGTGTTTCCTAAGCTTTCTTTTTGGGAAGTCTTGACCCATGCAAGGAAATGGTATTAAGGCTTCTATGTTTCCTAGGAAATGAGAGTGCTGGCTTGGACTCCCAAATATTTGATTCTTGCAAGACTGGGAGAGGAATGGGGCTCTATGAGGAAAGGAAACTTCCACTAGCTTCTCCACAGTGCTCTAGATGTTGAAGGAAGTGGATGGGTACAGGGATATCTATGGAAGACAAGAGACTTGGGAATAGCAATGGGGATCTCCATGGCCAAGCTGCAGAAATTAGAGAGGATCTCAGGGAAGGATTGCTCTGTGGTCTACCTGGAGCCAAACAGTAAAGGGCCAGGTTGTGACAGAGGCATCATATAGCAGAAAAAGTGGATTAACAATGGTGACCACTATGGTCCAAAGACCCATCATGTCCATAAGGCCAGAGTTCTTGTACAGGCCCATGGCAGGTATGTGATTTATATTGAATTGTTTACTGACCTTGGCAAACAGGAATTCAGAAATAGACTCAATGTTAATTTAGATATCAAAACACTGCGACAAGTTGTTATGGAAAAACTCATATCTATTTTGGGTTCCTTTACTAATCCATAGACTGGAAATAATAATAACATCCATCTCAGAGATAATTGATGTGACCAAATGAGATATACTGTGTCAAGTATGAAATGCATTTCAAATGTTTTATACTGTCTTATACTGTTGTGGATACCGTTTTCTTCCCTTGCTGGAGTGTTCACTAACCACCTGCCCCAACGTCATCTCTCTCTCGTCACTTAAATAAGTGAAGACTCAGTTCATTGCAGCCAGCAAGAGTAGCTCTATGAACGTTAGGAATGATCAGTTTCTTTTGGAAAGGCTTTTTTTCTAGGTCAGTCTATTTTACCAGTGTAGGGAAATTGATTTAACCCTTTTCTGTGCAAACACACACAAAAAGGATTCTTAATCCTTCCCTGAGGGCTTTTTTGTTTGTTTTAACATTTCTCTTATTATGTATTCTAGAATGACCTTTGAAGTTACAGTGACTTTTAAGCATGGCTACTGTGAATGCAGAAATCTAGCCAAACAATGTAGGAAACTTTATTCAGCCTAAAAGCCATCACTATGACTTTCTTGAAAGAATTATATTACAGGGGAAATGGTTTAAAATTCTAACTTGGGAGTTCTCCTGAAACCAATACTATACTCTATGTTAACTAACTTGAATTTAGATAAATAAATTTTAAAAATAAAATTCTAACTTGGAGGGGCACCTGGCTGGCTCAGGGCATATGACTCTTGATCTCAGGGTTGTAAGTTCGAGCCCCATGTTGGGTGTAGAGATTACTTAAAATAAAATCTTTCAAAAAATAAAATAAATAAAATAAAATTCTAACTTGGAGAGTAAGAGGGATAATCAGATAACAGATAATATTTAGATGACCATCTAAAATACGCAAATGTATCACCCTTCTCAGAATTTTAGTAAATGGTCTGTAAACAATTTCTTAAAATTAGCTAGAGGATTTCTTCATTCGCAAAACTTTTTGTACTGGAAACAATCACTCTCTACTACTCCTCCCAACAACCTTAGGAGAGAGATGTTATTAGCTTCACTTACACAAGAGGAAGCAGCTTAGGAATATTTAAGGAATTTGCCCCAAGTTCTAAGATGTAGGGAATGTCAGGGCAGGGACCAGGGCGCGTATATGTCTGAACCAAAGTCTAGACTCCACCGTGAAGCTCTAGGGTCATTCCCGCTTTCTGAACAACAGCAGCAAAAATCCTTTGCTACCTTTAAACTCTTATCTAACCCAGACCAATTCCTGACTCAAAGAAGAGTCTCAAACTCAAAGGCCTACAGGGCCTAGGCTGGTAACACAAATAAGTTAATATAGGTCATATTTAAGAAAAAACTCACATTGTTCCACAGTGTATGACTTGGCTACTGTTCAGCTTCAGTCAATTATTGTCCTGAGAGAAGTTAGACCTATTATTACCAGCCCCTAATTTTGTAACAGAAGCCAGAAATCTGGATTTTTGGGAAAAACACCCCAATTTTCAGATGTTGGCAATAAGGGTACTTGTTTTTAAAGAACAATACTTGAAAAAAATTCTGTATTTTTAAATAAAAAATAAAGCAATGCTACATGGAACAATATGTTCGATATTCTTACCTTTTGATTACTGACAAACTTTAGTCGATTTAGGTAAAAATAAATGACTTTCCAGACAGTACAATAAGAGAAAGGAGTCATGCCACAAGTACATGGTAGGAGAAAAACAGCTCATTAATTAATTGCAGTCTCATTTGTGTGTGTGTGTGTGTATATATATATATATATATATATATATATATATACCATGAAAATAATTTTTAGCGATCTTCCATCAGATTTTATTCCTTGACAACAAGGGTAAACATATAAAAATGTTGTGTACCAATTACTGGAAATATAGAAATTATATTAAATCTATGCATATTTCCTTTGACAACCAATTCATTGGAGTAATTTAAAGCTAAATCAAAATCAACTCATTCCTTTATGGCAAAAGCAATCTTATCTGCAGCCAGCCAAGAGAGCATTATCAGGTTTGGTGGTAGGTTTTTGTCCACACACCCCCCCCACTCCCATGACAACTTAAATGAAAAGCCCTCAGGTTGAATTACAGCAAAAAAGGGGGAAAAAAATCCTATTTTCTAAAATCTTTCTCTACCTCTGACTCTCAGATCTCTGCACTAGAGATACGGCTGGAATGTGGATGTAGATGGGAGTAGTAGTGCCAGAATCTTTTCAATGGATGTGCTTCTAAGCACAAAATTTTTTAAAGAAGTTTCCCAATATCCCTCAATGGAAAAAAAAAATTAATCTCTGGGCCTCAAAAAAAGTACTGTCTCCATTTCATTTTTATCAGCCATTCGCATTAGTAACTATAATATTTTCATTTGTCTCTTTGTTTTCCCCTCTCAGTTACATATACTTTTTAAAATAGTGGCTGTGTTTGAAGCTTTGTAATTAAATTATTGTGGATCCATCCTTGCATTTGTGAAGGCACGGTTTTCAAATAATATGTATTGAAAGACTGGAAGATCAAAACAGTAAAAGTGCAGAACAAAATTAGTCTCAGGGACCCATTTTCTCTTTGGGTTTCTATCTATTACAATGATTTCAATCCTTAAGGCAAGGAAGAATCACATTCCTTCTACACAAAAGCAACTCTGAAAGTCACTATTTTGTATAATGCCTAACATGGAGCTTGATACAGAGTGAGTAGACTATAAGTGGAATTGCTGAACTATATTGCAAACATTTTGTAAAATCTGAATTTTAAACAGCATTAGGTCAAAATGTTTACTCTTTGAACTTCTGTCTTTTTATTTACTCATAGGTCCTTTGGTCTGGCTTGAGATGCACAGAGCTAAGACCTAGGAGATTTAGCACACCTTAAATAGGGAGTCAAATAGTATGCTAAGTGAAATAAGCCAGACAGAGAAACACAAACACTGCATGGAATCACTTATATGTGGAATCCAAAAAAAAAAGTTGAATGCATTGAAACAGCAGAGAAGTGGGTGCCAGGGGCTGGGGAAAATAGGGAGAGGTTGGTAAAAGAATACAAACTTTCAGTTGTGAGATGAATAAGGTCTGAGGATCTAATGATCCAATGTATAACATGATCACTTTATTGCTAACAACTGTATTGTAGAACTGAAATTTGCTGGGTAAAATTTAAATGTTCTCAAATACAACAAAAAAGGCTAATATGTGAGGTGATGGATGTGTCAATTAACTCCATGGAGGGAATTCTTACAAAATGTACATGTATATCAAATCATTACATTGTACAGTTTAAATATCTTATAATTCTACTCATCAGTTATACCTTAATAAAGCGGGGGGGTGGGGGGGGAGTGGTGGGAAAGGGAGCCAAAGGCAGTGAACGGTTATATAAACCAAGTTAAAATGTTGACAAGCGTCTTGCCATTTCTGAATGTTTCCAACTATGTAAGGAGAACATTTTTCATTGCTAAAATGGGCATGTATAATTTTTTAAATTAATGTTTTTCTTATTTCAACCAGAAAAGGAAGAGTGAAATCAAAGGAATTTACACTTCCAAAGAATTTTTTAGGAATTTTGGATGCAAAGAAAAAGAGCAGCTTCATATGGTAAGTTGTCATGTTGAGAAAAAAAAAAGGAGCTAATGAATGGGAATATAGAACCTTGAGACAACTATCACTGTATTTGTAGAAAACTGTTAGCTATTTTAAGTCTAAAATGGCCCAGGTTTTCTAGAATTAATTTCAATTTTAAAAATCTATAAAACTGCAAGCCCTGTACTTGTTCCGGTTGGGCCTATAAGAATGTCCTATTTCCATGGCAAAGCTTTAAGTAAAAATTTTAAAGGTGAAAATCATGGCAAAAGATCAAAGGATGAGAAATAGGTGGCAGGCTGTATAGTCAGTTCTACATCAATAGCATTCAGCCGCCTCCTCCTCCTATTTCTTGATAAAAACCCATTAATTCCCACTCCCTTCTGTGCTAACATTCAAGAAAAATATGCTTGGACCTGCCTCGCACACTGTGAGAAGCACAAGAGTAGAATCATGATAACATTTGAAATAGCTCTATTCAACTCGTGGCTGTGCGACCAGCACTCTCATCCATCCGCATACAATGTCCTTGCAAAGCCTGAAGGAAAAATGATCATCTCCTTTACTGCCTGGGGTAGAAAGATCAGATTAAGGCACATAAAAAGGTTATGCAGTAACCAAACAGGAGACAAGCATTTCTAACCCTGGGCTCATGGCAATAATTTTTCCATACAGTTTGGGCAATACCCATGGGGTAGATGTTTATCTGTGACATTTCTTAAATAAATTTGCTTATTTTGGAGAAAGCAGGAGAGAATAAAAGGACAAAGGTGGAGGATTAAATTTGACCATTCTAAAATGTGAACCTCTGACCTCCAACTATTACTTTCATGTGGGTAAAACATAGCACTTCAAGGTCTTACATATAGATGGCACCTAGCCAATCTACATCCTTCTCAGTAAACTTTTTAAAGAGGAAAATATATACACAAATCATTAAGTATACAGTTAGATGGATTTTTCATAAATTAATCCATGTAGCCAGCACCAAATCAAGAGTCAGAACATTATCCACATCCCAGAAGCTCCCCTCATGACCCTTTTGGTCACTCTCTTCCCCCAAAGGACACCACTATTCTCACTTCTAACCACATAGGTTCATTTTAATAAGTATATATTTTAATGCACTTAAATTTATGTCCTTTTGAGTACTTGGCTCCAGATAAAATCTGTATATATATATTAAACCAACCTAGCTGTCTTAGGCATTCATTGACTACTCAGCTACACTGAGTATTACACAGTAAGTACCATTTTGGAACAAAAGACCCCAGGTTTTGTCCCTGTGGCTCTGCCACAAATTAGTTGTGAGATCTAGATGGAGTAACTTTTCCATTTGGGCCCTTAAATACCTGTCTGTAAAGTAAGTATATTTAAGTAGAAAAGGTATAAGGTCTCTTCTGAAAGAATATACTTAGCATGAAAATATCATGAATATATACTTTCAACTACATATACCTTTCAAATACATACATATATTCAAATATAATACTTATATATTCAATTGAACATATATTCAATTACATATAATTATATATAAATAACTTATAACTTTAGACAGAGATTTACAAAATATTGTGCCTATTTACTTCAAAGACAAATATTTATTATGGCACTGTGGCCAATATACATGGGTAATAAGAATATATATGGGGTCCCTGCTCTCATGCTGTTTCCAGTTTTACTCTAACTTAAGCAAAAAAGTTAATTAGTGATTAATGATGAAGCAGGGCATATGGGTGGCTCAGTTAAGTGTCTGACTTTGGCTCAGGTCATGATCTCACAGTTCATGGATTTGAGCCCCGTGTCGGGCTCTGTGCTGACAGCTCAGAGCCTGGAGCCTGCTTTAGATTATGTGTCTCCCTCTCTCTCTGCCCCTCCCCCACTTGTGTTCTGTATCTCTCTCAAAAATAAATAAACATTAAAATTTTTTTTCTTTAAATAAAGAAGAGAAGGAACCATGGGACTAAGTACCTATGGATCATTTCCTCCCAAAGGGACACAATTCAAGGAAATAAGGGAGCTCTATATAGAACTCCAAAGTAGAAAAAAATTACAGTGTCTGAGCCTTGATAATCTTTTCTTTTTTTCTACTCAGTGAAAACTTCTCTTCCCCAAAGTGTCAGCGCCCTTATCTCTCTCCCTATCAAAACCTATTATTAAGATTAATTTATTCTCATTAATGTGTAAATGGTTGCCAAACCTGAATATTTTCTCTCACAAAAGTGTTTATACTGACCAAGACATTTTGATTTTGAGAATGAATTTCTGGTTACAGAATTTCAAATATCAGAGAGTCAGAAGGGCAGGACCTCTTTTAGACAAGGAACAACTAAAATCACCCTCTTCAGGGAGCCTTAAAGCAAACTTCTCTCCCTGTGTTAGTGGCCACGATTTATTAAGCACTTACATTGGCCAACATTGTGCCAACCTCTTTATATACATCGTCTCATTTATTTCCACAGACGCTATTATTTTGACATTATTATCATTTTTATTTCACAGATGAAAAAGCTGTTAGTTCCTAGCCCAAGGGCACACAAGGAATGACACTAAATCCCACCTTTGCCTTTCTGAAATGCCAGTCTGATCCTGGGTTTGGCAGCAGTTACCAGCCAAAGGCAAAAGGAGAGGCCAAAGTTCCCCAGAGCAGTTCCAGGAAGGGAACACACTCTTCTGGAACATTGGTAGTAAAGGCCTGAGAGGAAAGGAAACACAACCACTGTTATTTCTGCTTCTGGCAGCTCTGGGCTTCCTCCTGCGGACTAGACCCTTACAGAAGCTGCATTAATGCTATCAAGGCCCTGATAACTTGAAGAGTGGCAAAATTCTAAGGGTGCATTGAAATACTGCTCCCAAAGGCCTACAGATCAACCTGCTGGGCAGCCCTGACTTAAAGTCATTCCCAGCCAACGTGTTATAGAAGCTTCTGAGGCTAATAGGGACTTCAGCTATAAATCAAGAGTGGCCTCTGAACATCCTGACAGGGCATAAAACATCCAAAACTCCCCTCTGAACACAAGCACTGACCATGTCTCCTAATTCTTATAAGGAAATGCTGCAGTCACTCCAAAGGGCTTGTTGTATACTGTAGGTAGAATTGTAAAGCCCTGAGGCTTTTCAAAGGGCCTTTACTAAGCAGGGGTTCTAAGTACTATGCTGAGAAAGAGAACACAGCTTGGTAACAGGTATCCCCAGCACTTAAAGGGAGTATCTCTAATGATTCCCACATATATGATGCAACATTCTAAAAGTACTCAAAACCAAAAATTAATTCAAAACCTAGGTACAATCTCCCACCATGCTTGGGATGAGAAGGAATGTCAAAACCCTGCAATAGAACACAGCTACTCCAGAAAGCAAGGGATCATTGACTACTCATTGAAGCTACATCTCAACACGTGATGATTGCATTTGTTTCAAGAAGATTACTGGAATTTTGTCCAGAATGGTTTCAGTGCCAGTCCAACATAATGGAAAGGTAAGTTTGGGACTATGGCAACCCACAATAATTATAGAGACTCATTTGGGGCAGTTCCATTTATAGGAAGACAGATTGAAGTCTCAAACTACTAAATTCAAACAAATGAAAATATGCTCAATCCAAGTCAATTGCTCAGAAAGAAATGAAATTAAGCTGCATTGTTTTAATCCAAATGAGTTTTTCAAAATGTTATTCACAAATATCCAGCTTTATCTAATTTTATGATATATTTTATTCTAGGCCCTAACATTGCTACAGTTTGTCTTAGGGGCCAAGATATGGCTGTGACTTGGCTTAAGTGAACCACCAGCTTCTAAGGAGACTTATCAGGGAGTGTAAGATAAACAGAAGTCAGCGGTATGTTCAGGGTTGTTGGACGGGTTTTGAAGGAGGAGGAGAAGGGGCATCAAAGACTTGCACACCATCAGAGGTGAGGACGCCCAACTTCTCCGCGTTCCATTTCCTCTAATCTGGATTGGCATGTCTGACCAAATTCTTGCCTCTGGTGCCACTTTTAAAATCCTAAGAGATGAGAACATCAGAGGACTATTTATTATATTTTTAAAAGGATGGTCTCAATTCAAAATGAGGTAGATCTATATTGACTGACGTGCAGCAACTGCAAAGATACATTATTAAACATTTAAAAAGAGAAAGTTCCAGAATGTCATCTATACTGTGCTATTTGTGTATTTTTTTTTAAAAGGTGGGGGGGGTGGGGGAAGGAGAAAGGTATACATAAATGCTTTTTTGTGCATATCTAGATTCTAGAAGGATACATTAGAAAGAGGTACAGATAAAGGGATTAGATAAGGGGATCTTGGGACTGAGATATCCACCTACACTATACACCTTTCAGAGTTATACAATTTTTCTGGGTTGAGAAGGTAATCGTGAAATAAAGTGCAACATTTAATTGAGAGTTATATTTTCCAGACCAATATTTGACTTTGAAATTTAACACAAAGTACTGTGCAGAAATAAAGTCACCCAATGATGTCTTAAACAGCTAGTCAAGCCCAGGAGGATTTTTAAAGTGCAAATGTCAGTCCATTTTCAATAAACCTGCTTCTTTTGCTGCTGTTTTTAGTCTTTTTTTTTTTTTTTGGCCCTCAGATTTTCTGAAGATTGAAATCTTCATGGTTGTGAAAGAGAAATCACAAAGACTAAAAGAGAAAATGTGTTGTTGTGTTAGTTATTAAATAAAAGTGTTTCCCCTACTCTCTGGAGACAGAATTACAAAGAAAAGCTGAAGTCATCTAAGATTTATTTCTCAGTCCCTAACTGCTTGTGAATATGGATCAAGATTGACACCCAGTGGCCAAATTTAATCCTTTCTTTTTTTTCCACTGAAATTCCCTTTCTGGGTAATTAGCCATTTTCTAAAATGTCCCTTTATTTGTTTTCAATTGTAAATATTATTTAAATCTATGTCTTGTTTATTCAAAGTGTATCATATCTTATAAAGCCAGATTCAACTAGTAAGCCTTATTTCACACATAATTAATAGATTTATGTCTGTATCCTCTTTTTTTATGCATTTTCTTACCTAACAGTAAAAAGCAATTTGGGGGGGGGGGGGGCAGAGGGATGGGCAAAATGGGTGAAGGTGAGTGAGAGAGTCAGGTTTCCAGTTATGGAATGAATATGTGACAGGGATGATAAGTACAGATAGGGAATATAATCAATGGTATTATGATAGCATTGTATGGTGACAGATGGTAGCTACACTTGTGAGCATAGTATGACATATAGACTTGTCCAATCACTATGTTGTACACCTGAAACTAATGTAACATTGTGTGTCAACTATACTTCAATTAAAAAAAAAAGACTATTTGCCTTCACTTGACAAAACAGTGTACTCAATTTCTAGTAGAAGCTAATGGAATAAATTAGAATTATATAGCAAACCTAATTGGACAACAAGATAATTTATATCCTTAACTTTTCCTAAAGCAAATAGCAAAATTACCTGTTCTGATTGGTAAGTTACTTATAGATAATTAAACATTAATGATTTTAATTTTGAAATCTTGAGGGTGATATAATTGCACATAAAATATGCTAATTAGGAAATTCTATCAGAGTTGAAGTTTGCTTCTATTTAAAGAGGAGAGGGGCACCTGAAAGACTCAGTTGGTTAAGCGTCCAACTCCTGACTCCTCGACTCAGGTTGTGATCTCAGTGTTTATGAGGTTGAGCCCCTGCTTCAGGCTGGCACTGACAGCGTGGAGCATGCTTGGGATTCTCTCTCTGCCCCTCCCCTGCTCTCTCTCTCTCTCTCTCTCTCTCTCAAAAATAAACAAATTAATAATAATAATAATTTAAAAAATAAAGATAAGGAGAAAAATGCATAGCATGTATAATTTTGTAAATCAATCTCTTATATGAACACTGGAAATTTTGTGGTAAGATTTGTATTGTGGCATCCATTTTAATGGTTCTAAAGAATAGAAAGAAAAAAACCTTAATTTTTATGATGTTAATATTTTAGCAAATACATATGACATGTGTAACACAGATTACCAAACAAGCTGTGAATTTAAGAATCAAAAAGATCAAAGTCCAAATTCTAACTGGGCAATCTTGGACAAGTCTCAGCATTTTACTAAACTTGAAATCCCTCGCCTATAAAATGGAGCTATTAATCCTTCCTTGCAGGGCTGTCGTGAAGATTAAATGAGATATAATTTTAAATCCTTATCACGGTACCAGGCACATAAATATATAAGAGTATTTGTTATTACCTGAATACCAGAAACAGCAAGGTTACTAAAGTCAAACCCCCATGAACCAGACTTATCTTCTTGAATCAAGTTTCCAATAGCTGCTTTGATACAGGTGAACAGGGGTCCCAGATAATCTGAAAGTATAAATAATCTAAAAAAATCAAATAATCCAAATAAAATCACTTACAAGTGGGTTTCTATTATACGATACTTTTATGGCCTACTTACTTTCACAATCATTTTTTAAATCAAAAATTAAAATTAGATTGAAAATCAGGGCTCTCCAAACTTTTTTCCTTTCAGGAAAAAAAAACCAATAAACCTATAAACCTCCATGTATGATATATGTAAATTACTTATATTTGGTATAGACACACTATTGACCTCTTACGCATATTATAAAATATGCCCAAACTAAAAATGTTTGAAGTATGAACTAAATATAAATTGAAGTGGAGACATTCTTTTCTATCTCACAATGGAATATCTTGCACATGCTTGGGGAGGGTACCTCCCATTCTGGAGGTGTTACACTAACAGTTCTCTGACTTCTCACCAGTGAAGAGCAGAGAAACTAACTGATTGGTGATCGGGCACACTGGAACAAGCAAGGGCTTTAAGGACCCGTCTTTTCTTGCATTGGAAATTGCTCTTCCATTTATGACTGGTGCAGTCTTCACAGATCTCTTCATCTCTTTAAGCCTCAGGGTCCTCTTCTATCAAAGGAAGGTGATTATACCCGCATATGATACTATCCATAAAACACAGTTGTGGGAGCACAGTATCGTTATTACTTAGAGGTGAAAGAAGCTTTCAAAGGTCACTTAGAACACTGAAGCTAGAATGACACAGTCCACCAGATTTTCAAGTCTGGGAGACTTGCCAAAAGCCACAGAGCTAGCTAGCTACAGACAAATCCAGAACCATCCTGTTGTCTTTACTGAGCTGTAAACTACCTCAAAAAGTGTGCTGTCAGGCAAGTTTTCTCTGGAATTGGGAATTTTAATTCTGCCATGAAATTTCCCATAAATTTTGTCCCATCTGTAATCTACATAGAGGTACAGTTAAGGATACAATTACCAATATACTCTTATGATATGGTTTTAAAAAATCCCACAAGTCACAAAGTAAAGTATGTCCTATTACCAGCACCAAAAATCTCTTCAAAATATTTTATTTTTAAATCTACAGAAGAGGAAAAGCTCTGGTCTAGAAGAAATGAAACTTAGATTCTGGTTCCAATTGTGATGTGAACAAATCACTTGCTCACTCTATACTTTATTTTCCTCAGCTAGGTATTAAAGGGAAATGATAATTTACTTATTGCAAGGACAGCATAAGCATACAATAAACAATAATATAGGTTAGTGAAAGGACTCTATGAATAACAATCATTGCTAATGACGCGCGCGCGCGCGCGCGCGCGCGCGCGCACACACACACACACACACACACACACACTTGAGGACTCTTCCCAAACCAAAAGAAAGATCTGGTCCCTTTAGAGACGAGACCATAGACTACTCCACCAGGCCATGGGTTTCACCAACAAAAATCACTGTCATTTCTGCCTTCTCCGATCCCCCCTTTTGTCCTCTGACTACTACAGGGGCTGGCCTCTGTCCTAGACCTATTCTGAGCCATTCCTTATCAGCAGCCCCAGGCCCTCCAGCCTGTAGACAAGGTGTATGGTTTGCTAAGAATGAGCCTTGGAATCCCACATAGCCAGGTCACAACATTTCCCACCTGACTTCTCCCTGACCAAGTCATCTCAGTCCTTAAGACTGAGCAGCTGCCTTGGCTCAACTGTTTGGAGCTCTCAGCCTTTACAAGGACTGATGTCTTAACCAATTAAGAATGGATGTCATATTGTGGGTCTACTACTGTGCTGGGCATTTTACATACAGCATTTCCAATCCTTATAACAATCTGTGAAGTGGTGATTATTATTTCACTTTACAGTTACAGAAATTGAGACTCAGAAAGGTTAAGGAACTTGCAAAAGTCACACAGCTAAGAAGGGAAAATGCTTGGATAACCATTTCAGTCTGGCTCCAAATCATGTGTGCTTCATAAAATATTTCACATCCTGATTCCCTGCCTTGATCCTGCCTGATTTATCCCTGCATTCTGGATCCTGTTTATTATAACTTTGCAGGGGTCCTCCCAGGAACCACTGGATTGGCATACACAACAACTTCCTGCTTGTAGGCTTATCTACTAAATGGAGCACATATTGGAGCCCACAGAAGCATTTTCCTACTCTTGTATATACCTTAATTCGCTAACTGCCTGACAAGCTTATATTGCTACACCCTTTAGACCCAGAGCATCGTGTTGCATGGCATTCCCACCTGTACTTTTTTTTTTTAATTTTTTTTAACGTTTATTTATTTTTAAGACAGAGAGAGACAGAGCATGAACAGGAGAGGGGCAGAGAGAGAGGGAGACACAGAATCTGAAACAGTCTCCAGGCTCTGAGCTGTCAGCACAGAGCCCGACGCGGGGCTCGAACTCACGGACTGGAGATCATGACCTGAGCCGAGATCATGACTTGAGCCGAAGTCGGACGCTTAACCGACCAAGCCACCCAGGCCCCCCCGACCTGTACTTTCATTTCTCTCTCATCTCAAGCCCAGCTTCCTTCTTTTCATGCCAGCCCACGTTCCTGAGGTTCCAGCATGCTTTTACATCGGAGCCTGCCTTAGCAGCAACACACACAACACCTTATTATCTCCCTAAAATAATGTCTTAAGGAACTAACAAATTATTCACTACCTTGGAAAATATTATATTTCATTTGGATGGGTAATTGTGCATAAGCTTTTTTTTTTTAAAGTAATCTCTATGTCCAATGTGTAGTTTGAACTCACAACTCTGAGATCAAGAGTCACATGGTCTAACTAATGAGCCAACAAGGCACCCCTTGGATGGATAATTGTGATTCACCATTAAGAAAAAAAAAACAGCAGATATTTAGGCTGTCTTTTAAATGACAGAACAGTCATTTGAATTGAAAACATCTGAGTATCAAGAAAGCAAAAATCTTTTTAATCTTTATAGATACACAGGGAACAGAATGGGATGGTACCCCCCACCCACACCCCCCCACACACACACACACCTGCTTTTTAAAATTCAGGGACAGTGATATAAAGCCTCAATAGAGGGCAATAAGCCACATGAAATTTTTAATTTTTTTATGTCTTTATTTTTTTTATTTTGAGACAAAAAGACAGACTGCGAGCCAGGAGGGGCAGAGAGAGAGGGGGAACAGAATCTGAAGCAGGCTCCAGGCTCTGAGCTGTCAGCACAGAGCATGACATGAGGCTCGAACTCATGGAGTATGAGATCATGACCTGAGCTGAAGTCGGACGCTTAACTGACTGAGCCACCCAAGTACCCCAATCCATGTGAAATTTTAATGAGCTCACACTAATTCTCCAAGTTCAGGGAAATGCAAAAAAGCACTATAATCACATTTTATAGGCATTTTAAAAAGAAACAGAGAAAGCATAAATTAAAATTAACTATGATATTGTAAGACTGAACCTTGCAGATTTTACAGAATGGGAATCATGCCACACACTTGTGACAGGTCACTTTACTGTACCTTAAAAGTCCTGATTTACAAGAAATATCCTGCACTTTTCATGCTCTAGTGAACAAAGCTATCTCCAAAGTTGAAGCCTTAGCTATGATCCCAATTATATAAATTTAGGAAACAGTTTACTGAAATTCAGACCTATAGCAGAAAGTAAATGCAAGGCTCTTGCAAAGTGGCACAGCTATTATCAAGGTTACATGGGAATAACTCTGTTCCCATCACCAAAAAGTGCCCAGAGAAACGTACCAGACTCATATGACACCTTTGCTCTAATTAGACTTTAAAGTCTAATTAGATAATGCACACTTTCTCCCTTCCTGTCTGGGGAATGACCAAATATCAAGTATCAAAAGTGGACTTGGGCAGAGTGATTCGGTAAGACCAGCCGGATAGGAAAAACATACTCCCTTAGACTATGCTTTTACTTCAATAAGTGATAGTGTTTCACTTTCATTGGCATTGTTTTCTTTTGTGTCAGAAACTGTAAAGCCAAGTACTTCACCCTATTTGTGAGGACCGGTAAAACATGTCCCTTGCAACTCTTAATACAGCAGCCAAATTGCTAAGAGAATCTTAAAGGATAGAGATCAGAACTAATCAGCATCAGGGCCTTAGCAAAGCAGCTAGAGTCTACTCAAAACTTCAGACTTCAAAGAAGACAAAAGTTGGTTTCCACACAAGTTCCCATCAATGTTGACAAGGTCATGGATGTCAACCTGTATCAGGCCTTTTTCATGACTTGCTGCTATAATAATAGTGTGTATTGAGAGAAGATTTTCATGCCAAGAACCCACTCTGATTCTTTTTAATTTGCCATCAAAAAACATCACAAGTCTTCTAGTTAAATATAGAAACTGGTCTTTACATTTCCCTAAGCCTCTAGGAGATGATCTCTATTGATATTACCAGAAGGGAACTCATTCTGGATGTCCCGGAGCACAGGGAGGTACAGGTAGCCTTTGCCTGTTGCAATTTGATGTTGATATTTTGGTTCTTTTGTGCTCCTGTTGTCCCCTGGTTCAGTAATGGGACAGTGAGCAGAGGAAGTGGCTGAGGGATCCTATAATAGTTTTTTTTTTTCATGTTTACTTGTTTATTTTGAGAGGGAGAGAGAGAGACCATGAGTAGGGGAGGGGCAAAAAGAGGGAAAGAGAATCTCAAGTAGTCTCAGTGTTGTTAGCCCAGAGCCTGATGCAGGCTCAATCCCAGGAACCATGAGATCATGATCTGAGCCAAAATCAAGAGTCAAACACTCAACCATCTGAGCCACCCAGGTGCCCCTATCCCATAGTAGTTTTGCAGTCATAGGAATTCTCTTGCCCCAGACCTGCACATTCTTTGCCCTGTTGCCCATAAATAACAGGCTGCACAACATAATCACCAAAGCCACTGATTTTCCAAGACAAATGACCAATAAATTTTGATTAAAAACTTATAGTTCTGGGGAGCCTGGGTGGCGCAGTCGGTTAAGCGTCCGACTTCAGCCAGGTCACAATCTTGCGGTCCGTGAGTTCGAGCCCCGTGTCAGGCTCTGGGCTGATGGCTCGGAGCCTGGAGCCTGTTTCCGATTCTGTGTCTCCCTCTCTCTCTGACCCTCCCCCGTTCATGCTCTGTCTCTCTCTGTCCCAAAAATAAATTAAAAACGTTGAAAAAATTAAAAAAAAAAAAACTTATAGTTCTGTATCAAACCTCTGCTACAGTAATCACAGAGTCATGACATTGGTTAGCAACACATGGATTACGAGATAATATTTTGACAATTCATGGTTAAATATAATTTTCAAAAAAAAGATAAAATCATAACTTTCATAGATAAAAAGATGAATGTGTATTAAAGATTTTATTTAATTTAATGAGGAAACTGAGGAGGATTTACAACCAATCAAAGCAGAAGTCAAAAAAGCACAAATTTTCATGGAGTAAGGAAATGGGAAATGAATGCGCAAATGAAGGCAAAACTAGCTTCTTCCACAGTGGAGGATAGTCAATTGAACCTCTACTACACAGGACAGAATTTGCATGTCTATAGACAAGAATTTTTTTTTACATGACTATCAGTTATCTACAATTTACAGAACTGTAAAGCCCCCATAGAATCAGAATCAGATAACATAGAAGGGTGTCCCGTAGATAGTGCATAGTTTTTCACTGAAGCACAAAATTGTTCCTACAACATCTATGTTTATACCAACTTGAGATTAAAGAAGTAATGGATAGGTAACTGTTGTCCAAGTAAACAGTCTGAAAGAATGGTACAAATTATCAAAGATCTTTCAAGGAGCATGACCAATAAGACTTTCCCAGTTTTGTACCATTAAAATGTCACTCCATGTTCAACAATAGTATTAAATACTATTATGTGTGTAATTGTACATACAGTTAGTTCCAGAATGCTGGTTGAACCATTTTGTTCCATGTTCCTTGAGGAGCCACAGCCCCAAACTGTTGAGACACTGTTCTATCTGCACCTAAACTTCACTCATCTCTTTTCTCTTTCTTTCTTCCTTTTCTTTCTTTCTTTCTTTCTTTCTTTCTTTCTTTCTTTCTTTCTCTCTTTCTTTTACCACAAGAGTAGGATCTGAATAAAAAAAAGCTCCTGGCTCCTGGAACCATAACTGAGATAATGACAACTCTTACATGCAGTGTTCCAAGTTCAGATGCCATATTGATTGACAATAAATGTCTTCCTCCAGCATCTCCTCTAGTATCATTTGGCTTTGATTTTACTTACTTTTATTTTATTTTATTTTATTTTATTTTATTTTATTTTATTCTATTCTATTCTATTCTATTCTGCTCCACCAACCAAGGTCTCACAACTCCATAAAGTCAGGGAAGCATTAATTCCTCCCTAGTCACTACAATTGCTGAAATGGAGTCAGCTGATATTTCCACAGTTGTTTGTACAGCTCAGAGACAACTTTATGAATTCCATACCCTTCCTTGACATTATAAGCCAAATGGAGACAAGTGGAAATATATGCCATAGGCCTGCCTAATAACTGGCACGTGTCAGGATCATATTTTTAAAATATTGAACTGATGCAGTTTTGGTCTCATAACCTTTAGTAATTCCTGGTTTCCCTGAAGCTCCCTACATATAGCCTAGAAGAAAGAGGCCAACTGAGTCTCTTCATCAGTTCACAGAAGACACAACTGTTTCAAAGCAAAAGCAAAGGGACTAAGGGAAGCAGCTTCCGGGGTACCCGGGCGTAGGCGACCACAGCTACCCTCCTCTTGTGATGGTAGGGGACTGTGTGCCACACGCTGCCTGTGGTTTGGGCCGGGTCTAGGCCTACAGGAGCAGCCAATCTCCACCACAGGGCAGCAGCTTCCTGGAGTAGAAGGAAAGAAGGGTGATTTGGGTCTCAGTACCCTGGTAGCTATTCTGGCTCCTACTCCAAGTCACCCGTGGGGTTGCAATTCGGATACTCCCCAGAGCAGCAGGAAACCCACCCCGAGGGTTCTTCAAGGACATCTACACCCTTTGGATCAGGGTGTGGTGGAGAAAAAAGAATGTCTAATGAGTGGGAAAGTTATTTCAAGCCTTCAATGCTTGAAGACCCTTGGGCTGGCCTTGAACCCATATCTGTAGTGGATTTTAACCAACAATACAACAGTATTCAAACATTCAGAGGCAGAAAAGGAAGATACTTTTGTTAACATTTCTGAAATTCATCTAGAAGCTTCCCATTTCAGGAACATCTTGGACAAAACTTTCACTTGTGTAATTACATTGAACTTAAGATGGTGACTTTGAATATTTAGTTGGGTCTTCTTGATATTTTTCATCATATCAAGTATTGTTGATATTAGAGAAGACATACAGTAGAATAATTTGCAGTATTTAGCTCTTTAGAAGTGCCTACCACATTTTAGAGAATTTACAGTTTCCAAATATTTCACGTTCACAGTTATATAATGGACATGTGTCTTTCAATGGTTTTCCAATGTTTTAAAATAAAACATTTTGTCTTTTTAGAAAAAAAAAAAAAAGCAAAGGGACTAAGTTGCAAGTGCTTGATAAGGTACAGTAATGGTTTTGTTTTGAATTGTAACAAGATTTGACTGGCAAGATATCAGCCAAAGCCCAAAAGACTTTTTTTTTTCTTTTAGAGTTTATAACAACAGTGCCATTTAGAAAATAAGGAAGGGCAGAATTTTAGCCCCACAAGAAGGATTAAAGACCTTTCTAGGTTGGGGGAAGAGGAGCGTTCACATACATAGTCTGCTCCTTGGTTCCTTCCTTTTACCCTGGATGAAATTCAGGCAGTCCCAGAATTTTTCTGGTCATTCTTACATAACAAAAAGCCCAAATGGTTACATCAAGTTGCAAACAAAATATCAATTCAGGAAAAAAAAAGTAATCTGGTAATAAAAGCAATCTCAAGTAATTATCAATTTAATTTGATTTAACAATTCAACTTTCCCCTCTTTCAACTGGGGTCTTTATAGGTAGCCCCAAAGAATAGAACATGATGCTATTTCCCCAACATAGGCTTCTACCCCTATCTTGCTACCTTGCTAGCTGTGTTTTCTGACTCATCAAAGGTCAAAGCAGGAGGAGGAGAAAAGGGAAAGAGGAGCAGGGAAGGAGAACAGGAAAGTTAGTACTTGATCAAGACTATCCATGGTCCTTGCCCTCTGGTCTGACAGATGTCCAAAGCTGGCTCTAACGTATAGTACCTTTTGTGAGCCCCTTCAGAAATCCTCACTGGGAATATTCAACTTCATTTCTAGTCCTGGTGAATACATTTTCCTTTGCCTAGCTGCTCCACCTCAGCATTCCACCATCCGTTCTCTCCCTTGGGTTCCTATCACTCAGTCCAGGCTTAGACAAGATTTAAAAGAGCCCCAGGTCTGTTCTTTCTCCCAATGACTGTATCTGATGGAGTAAACACACACGCATCCTTTGCTCCCACCTTGGATCAGCTGGATAGTCCACATTCCTGCCTTTTACATTTTTCAGTCAGAAGTCAGACACCAGTCCACACTGCCACCCTCCTCCCACCAAACTGCATGAATCATGTATCAAGATTTCTGAGAAACTCTTCTCTCCAGGTTTGAGATGAGGGAAAACGAGGTACAGAAAGCTTACAACAGAGCTCTGTTCAAAAACATCCTCTGTCAATCCCTTCTTCCCATTTCCAATGCTATCCTTTAGAACTTCAATATGAGAAAGGTTTAGAAACTTCCTTCAAATTTTACAAATTCTATTCTGTGATCTCACAATCCACTCTGCCATCTGGCATTTGTCATTTTAAGATCCCAGCTTAAACTTCCATTTATAGATCCTATTACAAATGTTTTCTACTATTAGAGGAAACAAGGACTCATGAACAACATAGGTTAAGTATAGAGGGGGAAAAAAAGAAAGTTAAATGTTAACACATCTAAGTTATGACTAAGTATTAACCCACCTCAATTCTTATTTGCCCTCAGTACAATATATGCATGTAATAAGAGAGTCCTGGAAAACAGGGGTCCACAAAAAAAAAAAAAAAAAAAAAAAAACAATGGAAACAGAAAGTACCTCTCTGGAGAAAAAGCAATAAAAGAAAAGGATAAACAAGTTGGCAACCATCTGCAAAAAGATCAGGTGTCCTCTCCTCCATCAACAACAAAATAGTTTGTGTACCCATAGCTCGGCAACCCCAGAAAGATGTATGGAGAATAATTTAGTGAGTTGATGCCTACTGCTCCATCTGTATCTTCAATGGAAGTAAGAGGTAAAAATGTTCACAGCCAAAAAACAAACAAACAAAAACAAAAACAGCAGAGTCAGGAGCAACAGTAAAGGGAAATGATGGTTCTAAGGGAGTGAACTTGGGGCGCCTGGATGGCCCAGGAAGAAAAGCACATGACTCTTGACCTTGAGGTTGTGAGTTCAAATTCCCAGATTGGGTATAGAGATTACTTAAATTAAAAAAAAACCAATGGAGTGAACTTGAAAGAAAATTCTGAATTACAAGATTTGCTGCTTGCTGGGCATCTCAGGAAATGCTGGGTGACAGCCCAGACTGAGTGTGCCCATGAGCTTAACTACCCACCTATAAGAGTTAAGTGACATTATTTGTAAATTAGATAAGTGAGTTGTAGGGGCGCCTGGGTGGCGCAGTCGGTTAAGCGTCCGACTTCAGCCAGGTCACGATCTCGCGGTCCATGAGTTCGAGCCCCGCGTCAGGCTCTGGGCTGATGGCTCGGAGCCTGGAGCCTGTTTCCGATTCTGTCTCTCTCTCTCTCTCTGCCCCTGCCCCACTGGAGCACTCTCTCTCTCTTAAAAATAAATAGATATTTTAAAAATACTCTTTAAAAAATGGATCAACAGGGGCGCCTGGGTGGCGCAGTCGGTTAAGCGTCCGACTTCAGCCAGGTCACGATCTCGCGGTCTGTGAGTTCGAGCCCCGCGTCAGGCTCTGGGCTGATGGCTCGGAGCCTGGAGCCTGTTTCCGATTCTGTGTCTCTCTGCCCCTCCCTGTTCATGCTCTGTCTCTCTCTGTCCCAAAAATAAATAAAAAACGTTGAAAAAAAAATTAAAAAAAAAAAAAAAGAAAAAAAAAAGTGAGTTGTACAGTGTGGAGTCCTACATGTGTGAACTTAACTTCCTAATGTTTGATATGATTCCATTTACTAATGTTCTTAATATAACTTCATTGTCAGTATTAAAAACACTGTTTCAGATGTAACCAACAGCTCTAAGAAAGGGGAACTACACCACCCAGCAACATTCCATTAAAGCTGGAGCAACTCATGAAAGACTGGACAGAAAAAGAGAACATTAGTATTTTAACTCTTGTGCAATTCTTGTGGTTACTGTTAAAGTAATATGCATGAAGGAGAGTTCCCAGGGTGGTATCAGCAGAATTAAGGACCACCACATGAAGCCTTGCTCATGGCTTATCCATGTGTTTAGAAATTTGCTTCTACTAGGGGTGCCTGGGTGGCTCAGTCGGATGAGCATCAGACTTTGATCATCAGGTCATAATCTCATGGTTCGTGAGTTCGAGCCCCACATCAGTCTCTGTGCTGACAGCTCAGAGCCTGGAGCCTGCTTCAGATTCTGTGTCTCCCTCTCTCTCTGCCCCTCCCCTGCTCATGCTCTGTGTGTATGTGTGTGTGTCTCTCTCTCAAAAATAAACTTAAAAAAATAATAATAATAATTAATTAATTAAAAAGAAAGAAATTTTGCTTCCACTCAATAGTCATCTCTTAACCTAGTTTTCTTCCCATGGAATCTAATGAATCTACTCCCTTTGATCCCTTCTATTTTATTCACTATTGCCATGTAGCAAATTACTCCATAAGTTAGCACCTTAAAACAACCATTTTATTATCCTGATGAATTCTGTGAGTCATGAATTACAACAGGGCACAGTGAATAAGACTTGCCTTTGCTTCCATGGTATTTCATGTCTTAGATAGGAAGATTTAACAGCTAGGACTGACTTTCTGGCATGGGAGGGAAAGAAGTGCTAGTTACCTAGAGGTATAATCACTCACATGTCTGGCTGGTGATGCTGCCTGTCAGATCTTAGCTGGTGCTGAGCAGCTACACATGGCATCTCATGTGACCTAGATTTTCTCCCATCATGGCAGCATGGGAACTTACATGGTGGTTCAGGGTTCCAAAACCTGAATCTACATCACTTCTCTGGCCTAGCTTCAGAAGTGACACAGCATCACTTCTGCTGCATCTATTGGTTAAGTGAGTCACAAGCCAGCTGAGATTCAAAGGAAGGGGAAATGTACTCTCTCAATAGTAGGGGTGTCAAAGAAATTGCAGCCAATTTTTAAAAACTGCCACACTTTCGGGGCGCCTGGGTGGCTCAGTCGGTTGAGTGTCCGACTTCCGCTCGGGTCATGATCTCGCAGTCCGTGAATTCAAGACCCGCGTCGGGCTCTGTGCTGACAGCTCAGAGCCTGGAGCCTGTTTCAGATTCTGTGTCTCCCTCTCTCTCTGACCCTCCCCCGTTCATGCTCTGTCTCTCTCTGTCTCAAAAATAAATAAACGTTAAAAAAAAAAAACAAACTGCCACACTTTCTTGACCATCACTTGAACACATGCAAGATTATCCTGAATGCACATCTACTTTTATTTTTGTCATTATTTCCCCATTTTGAGTTATCAAAGTAAGGTAAGGCTTCTCTGAGATAAATCACTGTTTTCGTCTCCATTTATCACCTCAACCTTGCCAAGTATACACACAGGCACATAAACATACATACTCACACACTACAGTTTTCAGGGAATTAATTAAGCAATGAACTTTAAGATTCAGGAAAATGGTCAGAGTCAATTTTTTTTTCCACTGCAAAGGGAAGCAAATCTTGAACTGTTCACCATCAACAAAATTTACCTTTTCCTCTTTCAGAAAATCTTAGCAAGCTTTCTTTTCTTTTTTTTTTTTTTTTTTTTTTAATATACATCCAAGTTAGTTAGCATATAGTGCAATAATGGTTTCAGGACTAGGTTCCAGTGATTCATCCCCTACATATAACACCCAGTGCTCATACAACAAGTGTCCTCCTTAATGCCCCTTGCCCATTTAGCCATCCCTCCATCCTCTTAGCAAGCTTTCTATCAACTATTACATCAATTGATCCAATTTTTTTAAAAACATTAATTTTCCCACCAACCATTGTTTCATGATATATAATTATATAAACAATATTTCAAGGTAAATATTCTTTCTAGTGCTTAACAGAGAAGTTCAGTATTTAATCTATTAGTACTAAAATCATTCTTATCTTCTTTAAAATATGTACTTTATATATTTTCTTAATAACCAAGTGAACAATGACTATTGCTAAAGAAGTTGAGAAAAACATATTCACTTTGAAACATTTTTTCTTTAATCAAAACTGTTGCTGGAAAGCACTATATTGCTTAGAAGATCTTCATCATCCTTCAAGAACAAGGGTGCCTGGGTGTCTTAGTAGGTGAAGCATCCCACTCTTTTTTTTTTAATTTTTTTTTAACGTTTATTCATTTTTGAGAGACAGAGTATGAGCGGGGAAGGGGCAGAGAGAGGGAGACACAGAGTGTGAAGCAGTCTCCAGGCTCTGAGCTGTCAGCACAGAGCACAGAGCCTGACGTGGGGCTCGAACTCACGAATTGCGAGATCACGACCTGAGCCAAAGTAGGACGCTTAACCGACTGACCCACCCAGGTGCCCCCCATCATCCTTCAAAGAAACACTTTTTCTGATTGTATTTTTGTCTTGAGTTGAGAGGCATATATTATACAGTCCAATTTGATACAATGTTTGCATAAGAATCACTCTAGTTCTTAACAATCCTTCTTTTGTGGCTTCTTGGAGTGTCATTTGCTGCTCCCTGATTATGGCAAAGCCAAGGACTTAGAGGATAACTGCCCTGCCCACAGATCAATGAAAATGCAAAAAGAAAATACCTGTAACTTTTATTTAGTAAATTTACCAAACTATTCTATACTTGTTTTTACCAGATTATGCAAGGATAATGCAGGAATTCCAACCATGTCCCTGAATGGACAGTGATAAGCAGCACTGACAGTGAAATGGAAGAAACACAAAATGCTCCAGGGTTATCCAGCCTCGGTTGAAGTCATTATCCCAGGGGAATGAATCCATATCTCACAGGAGAGTTTACATTTACAAGGCTAGTTTAGAGGAAACTGATGTAAAGCAGAATATGAATGCCATAGGAAAGACTCAAAATGCTTTGGGGATTAAAAGGGTAAAAAAAAATCACATACGTTAGAGGAATTATGAAAGACCTCATAGAAGAAGTGACTACACACAGACAGCCAACCAACAGTTTAGGGCTCCACCCTTAAATATAATGAATGCCTAAGATTCATCAGATGTTTCTGGAAAACAGCAACATGTTTTAGAAAGACCCAAACAAGCAAATAATATGAAAAGAAAGGGAGAAAGAAAACTTAAAATTTTTGAGGAGTGGGAGGGAAAAGGAGGACACAATACAAAGAAGAGATAAAAACTTATAAAGAATAGCTTCAGAGAAATAAGAGAAGAGTAGTCTGAAAAAAAGAACAGGTACAAAGAAAACAGATAATCCAAGAACAGGAAAGACCTCTTGGAAATTAAACATTTGTATACTAGGGGCATCTGGGTAGCTCAGTTGGTTGAGTGTCTCACTTTTGATTTCAGCTCAGGTCATGATCCCAGGGTTGTAGGACTGAGCCCCGCGTCAGGCTTCACACTGAGCATGGAGCCTGCTTAAGATTCTCTCTCTGTCCCCTCCCCCACCCACACACACTTTCTCTCTCTCTCTCTCTCTCTCTTAAAAAAAAAATCTATACACTAAAAACTTTCTAATTAAATAGAAGGATTAGAGGGGTGCCTGGGTGGCTCAGTCGGTTAAGCGTCCAACTTCAGCTCAGGTTGTGATCTCACAGTCCGTGAGTTCGAGCCCCACGTGGGGCTCTGTGCTGATAGTTCAGAGCCTGGAGCCTGTTTCAGATTCTGTGTCTCCCTCTCTCTCTAACCCTCCCCTGTTCATGCTCTGTCTCTGTCTCAAAAATAAATAAACGCTAAAAAAAAAAATTTAAATAGAAGGGTCAGAAAATAAAGTCTTTCCAGAAAGTAGAGAAGAAGAAAGCAGGGGAATAGGAGAAAGTTACAAAAGATAAGAAAATTGAATAATCAGTCCTGATTATGGAACATCTGATAGTTCTGAGTACCAGGAAGAGGAAAAAAGACCAAATGAAAGAGTGATAATCTAACAAATAATTCAAGACAACTAGTGGTGCTGAGGACAGAAGTCTGTAGCCTAAAAGGACTTGGCCAAGTGACCAACACCATTAATTTCAAAAGCCCCATTCCAAGGACAGCATCACATAAGTAGTGACTACTGGGGATAACATGAAAATCCTTTAAATCTTCAGAAGAGAGAATAAAGGTCACATACAAATGTTCAGAAATGAGAATGGTGTTGATCTTCTCAATAATGACCTTAGATGACAGAAGACAAAAGATCAGAAGTCTTAAAGTTTTTGAAAGATAATGTCTTGCAACTTATAATCAACTTAGAATTTCCACCTGGCTAGGCTTTAGAGTGGACTAAAAAGCATTTACAGACATACAAAGGGTAACAAGTTTACTTCCTTTATTAGAAAATTAAAATGTGTCCAGCAAAATAAGTAAATAAATCAAGAAACAGAAAAATCATGGTTTCTAAAAACCAGGGTGTCTACTTTAGGAATGAGTCAAAGAATAGTTGCAGGATGACAGCCAACACAGAGAACCAGTCAAGAGGACTCTGGGAGGAAAGTTCCCAGAAAAAACAAAGTTAATAAACTATGTGACTTGCCTAGCTTTGGAGAAATTATTGAGAGGAGTTTGACAAATCTCATGGAAAAAATTAAGGATAAGTACTGAAAGGTACACAAGCATAAAGCAAATGTTACAATCATCAACTCCAGGAAGAACAAGCACAAGAACTCTAAACGCAAAGAAATTAAATCATAATACATTATTTGGCTCAGGAGTAAACAATATTTGCATAGTATGATGCTATCCAATTATTGAACCAAAAATTATAATTCTATTATGATGGTGGAGTGCTGCTGTCTACCCAATATTCCTTCCTTCCCTGTCCCACCTTCTTCCACTTAGGTTTTTTGTTGTTGTTGTTACGTTTGTTTATTTATTTTGAGAGAGACAGGGACAGCGAGTGGGGGAGGGGCAAAGAGAGAGGGGAGAGAGTGGGGGAGAGAATTGCAAGTAGGCTCCCTGCCGTAGGCACAGAGTCTGACTGGGGCTCAAACTCACAAACCATGAGATCATGACCTGAGCTGAAACCAAGAGTTAAATGTTTAGCCAACAGCCACCCAGCTGCCCCTTCTACCTAGGTTTTGTTCAGGTATCTACAATTTTCTTTCTGGCAACATTCTTTAGGAGAGGTTGATCCCAATACCACACCCAAAAGGTAAATTTAGTTAGTCCCAATCATGATAATCCCATCCATCTCTTCAGTTGTGATAGTTTTAGGAAGAGACTTAGATCCAAGTCAGTTAGTTGAAGGGCTTCTTAAACAGAAGTGCAAGGAAGAGTCAGTCTCCTCTTCTTTCTGTGAATATATGTTAAAGACAACTAAATTTGCTACCACCATTCAGCAATCATGAGGGCAACTTAAAGACAAAGTCAACACCCCAACCATAGGAAAACAAAGCTCAGAAGTACTCATGTTTTGATGATGCACTGAATTATGCAGCTTTGAGAGACACTGTGTTTAGATTTCTGTTAAATAGAAATAATAAATGTCTTTTTAAAGCCAGTAGAGTCAGGGTTTTCTGTAATCCTCACTTGAAAGCATTCTAATTGTTTTGGGTTTTTTTATGGTGGGGGTATGCAGAGGAAGGAGGGTGCAGCCTGATACTCTGAGTACTAAACTGTTAAATCCACATCTACCATAACAGGACATATATAATATACTATCTAAAATTATTAAATCAAGATAAAGCAGTATAAATTCCACATTTAGAAACACAGAGGCAAATATTTGGAAAAACAGTTAAAATACTAAATAGTGGGTAGTTTTAGGAAGTTAGGAATAAGAGTTGCAGAAAATTGAGGTAATACTATTTATTTTTAATTATGTGGATGATTGCTTTGATAAAAATAAAAAATAATTACAATAAACAAATCAGCAAACAAAAATACAGATGTGATTTTCCAAGGTAACTGTAAAGAAAGGTTGAGCACCCCATGTAGCTATCAAAGCAGCCATTAACATCCCACAAAAGCCAAACCAACTAGTCTTCAAGAAGTTAATATACTAGTCATAACCACATGGATCTTACAGTACCAATGGTTCAGATTGGGGAGAAACCCAAATCTTTTTAACTACACAATGCAATCCTCAGATGGTGTCAGACAGAATTAGAACATGATGATATGATTACAAGGTGACATGATGAGGGCTAGGTTAAGGTCACATGACTTCTCAGAATTCTTTCCCCAAGTTATTTGCTAACTGTCAATTTCATTCTTTTTTTTTTAATTAAAAAATGTCTTCCCGCTCTCATTTCTCTATAATGCAAATATGAAATTTTGCACTCAAGATCTCAGTATTTTTTTCTTTTTTCAAATTTTTTATTTAAATTCTAGTTAGTTAATATACAGTGCAATATTGGTTTTAGGAGTAGAATTCAGTGGTTCATCATTTAATAAAACACCCAGTGCTCATCATAACAAGTACCCTCCTTAACACCCATCACCCACCTCCCTCTATCAACCCTCAGTTTGTTTCCTAAAGTTAAAAATCTCTTATGGTTTCCCTTCCTCTCCCTTTTTCCCCCTCCCATATGTTTATCTCTTTTGTTTGTTAAATTCCACATGAGTGAAATCATATGGTATTTGTCTCTCTCTGACTGACTTATTTCACTTAGCATAATACACCCTAGCTCCATCCACGTTGTTGCAAATGGCAAGATTTCATTCTTTTTGATGGCTGAGTAATATTCCATTATATATATATATATATATATATATACCACATCTTCTTTATCCATTCATCCGTCGATGGACATTTGGGTTCTTTCCATAGTTTGGCAACTGTTGATAATGCTGCTATAAACAACAGGGTGTATGCACGCCTTCGAATCTCTATTTTTGTACCCTTTGGGTAAATACCTAGTAGTGCAATTGCTGGGTCATAGGATAGTTTTGTTTTTAACTTTTGAGGAATCTCCATATTGATTATCACAGTGTCTGTACCAGTTTGCATTCCCACCAACAGTGTAGAGCGTCCTCCTTTCTCCACATCCTCACCAACATCTGTTGTTTCTTGTGTTAATTTTAGCCATTCTAACAGGTGTGAGGTGGTATCTCATCGTAGTTTTGATTTGCATTTCCCTGATGATGAGTGATGTGGAGCTCTTTTCATGTGTCTGTTAGCCATCTAGATGTCTTCTTTGGAAAAATGTCTATTCATGTCTTCTACCCATTTCTTAACTGGGTTATTTGTTTTGTGGGTGTTGAGTTTGATAAGTTCTTTATAGATTTTGGATACTAACCCTTTATAAGATATGCCATATGCAAATACCTTC